>NC_058113.1:31325628-31408128 GCF_914725855.1 Thunnus albacares
TTACTTTTGATATTCTAAATACTTCTATTCTTTTTGCGTGCAGATGTTTGACTTTTACAGAGTGTTTTTTCATTGTGGTTTTTCTACATTTACTTAAGTTAAAAGATCTTCTTCCATCACTGCTAACTATAGACTGTTAAAGGACCATAACTGTCTAAAAAAAAATACACTGTGACAAAGTTCAACAAAGGTTAAAGAGTGCAGGACTCAGCAGAATGTCCCTTTTATATATGTTGAATAAAGTTTTTTGCAGACACGTCAGGAGGTCACGACCTCTGCAGCTTCTACTGCAGGTTGTTTGAGGTCACCAGCAGTTCAGCTGCTGACTAGTTTGCATGTGTGTATGCAAATGAATGGATGTCCAGGTTTGTCTTTCCGTGTTCAAAGCATCATGTTTTCTGCGTGTGTGTGTGTGTGTGTGTGTGTTCTCTCCTCTTGTACATCTCTGTGTGTAAGTAGCATGTGTGTGTGTGTTTGTGTCCACCCATGTGCATACTTGGGTTCACATATGTGCATGTTCTTATATCGCTGGTTCATGTGTGTGTGTGTGTGTGTCCAAGCTAAATGTGTCTTTGTGTTCTCTCAGCTGGCATCAATCAGTGTGGAGCCGAGCTGCTGCCAACAATGGAGCCCTTCACTGGACCCGGAGCCTTTTATCAATACACACACACACACACACACTTCAGAGACCCCGGGGAGAAGGTGGTTGGGGTCGTGTGTGTGTGTGTCTTGATGGGAATTAATTTAGTGTGTGTGTGTGTGTGTGTGTGTGTGTGTGTTGCATAGTACAAATCATGCATGAGGATATCAAGAATTCACGTGCTGAAAGTTCAGAGTTTTATGTGCTTGTTTCAGGTAATATTTTGTATTTTTGTGAAGATCTGTTTGAGTTTTACAGAGTCACATTTTGGGAATAGTTCAGTGTATTGTGTGTAAATTTTCAATATCTGTGCTCATTCATTTAACACAATATGCCAAACTGCTCAATGCATCAGAGTTTAATAAAGAACTTTGGCTTATTCAACTTAAATTGAAAAGTTTACTTATTTTAATCAGGAAATATCTGACAAAAGATTAAAAGAGCAAGAACAGAGAATACATTTTTGGAAAAGGGTTAAGGTTAGAATTTAGGTCAAGCGTAGGTTTAGGGCTGGGGTTTGATCGGACATTTAGCTGCTTGTGTTTTCTCCCACTAGTTTCTTATGCTGGTAGATGTTCTTCAGAGTGAAAAAGCTTTTCAGTAACACACATCTAACAAAGCCATTTCTACTGAAAACCACTCGCTCATTCTCGAGTAAATCAACATAAATACCGCATGCCTTTTTGGGGTTGCGGTGAGGATATCAGCGAGTGAAATCTGAACTCGAAGTCTAAATCTACATCCTATGTGTCTGCGGCCGTTGAACCTCTTGTGTCAAGTATAAATCCAGCTTTTACACCCTGTAGTTGTGATGGTAAATGTTGTGGCATTTTGTCAATGAGCGTCCCCACAATTACAGAAATTAGAATTGAGTATGTGTGTGTGAGAAATGTGAGAATTATGTGTTCATTGATAAAAGAGTGTGAGTGTGTGTGTGAGTGTGTGTTTCTAACTTGAAATACATGTGTGAGTGACACGGCACCTGTAGATGACCTTATCCATGACTGAAAGCCGGGGACTTTTTCGGGTCTACCACGGAAACGAGGAGAGAGAGCGAGAGGGGAAGTGAATCGGACTTTTAGTTCATTCTCATGTACCTATATGTTTTGTAGTTTCATGTTACGCAAATCAAAACGGCTTTCTTTGGCAATTGCTGCTTAACCCTGACGTACACACACACACACACACACACACACACACACACACACATACACAAGCTTCACTTAAGAGTCTTCCATCTCTGTTTTTGCAGTATCAGATGGCGAAGGCTGAATCCATTTGTCAAACAAACTGCCGGCGTACGTCGGTGCTCAGGCCTGCAGATCACTCATTTATCTGAACTCACACTCGTCCATTAGTCCCAGATCTGCTTTCACCTCTTTCTTTTCTCTCTCTCTCTCTCTCTCTCTCTGTCCGTTCATCTCTCCTCCTCCTTCCTCCTTCCTCGTCTCCCGTTTCTCTCCTTCTCTTCGTCCGGCTTGTCCTTTCTTGTCGTGTCCTCGTCAGCATCGGTCTTGCTCTGTCATCACTCGTTCACGCTTCTCTCCGCTCATCTCCACTCCTCTGTGCTGTTGTAATGATGGAGAGGGATGGAGGGATTGACCCCCTGGCTGAGGGTCAGAGTTCACCTGGTCCCCACCACACCTCATTCATGCATTCACTTGCTCTCTGTTAAACACACTGCTGAGCTGTGTACTTAAGAAAAAAAAAAAAAAAAAACCTCCAGAAGAACTTAAGCTCCACTTGTGCTGCTTTTCCTCGTCTTCATTTCAAAGCAAGTATTCAGTTTCTGTTTGCTCCTGTCCGTGTCTCTGAACCCCGCAGTCGCTGGAAAAACACGCGATTAGGTTTATGAAAATGCTGCAGTTTCTAAGTGGAAGCCAACTAAACGTAAGAGGCGAGTGATCAGAGCTCGCCGAGGTTTTCACAACCAGCGTGAAGTGAGCAGTTTATGTGAACTCCGCTGTGTTTCGTCCTTTTAGTTAAGTTTATTTTTTCAGTTGTTAAACAAGCAAATCCACCGTATAACAGCTTGAAAACTAACAAGAGCAGTTTGTTGAGAGTCAGAATATAATCCCAAACCAAGTACCGGAAACAACTGTAAACATAAGGGATTGTAGGTAGTAGGGATGTGCAGAGATCCCAGTATTTGTATTTGTATCTGTATTTGTTGAGGCAGCAAAAACTATTTGTATCTGTATTTGTATTTGAATAAAAGTGGAAAGAGGCTTAAAAATCCTGTTTTTGTTTTTATGACACTTTTAATTTTAGAAAATTAAAGAGTTACAATAAGTGTTCATGAATAAACTACCTTATGAAGGAGGTCCCCACATCGGGTCTTGAACTGGAGTCACTCAGATCATAGACGAATGCGCTGACTACTGAGCTAAAACTTTACTCATCGCCTCATTGCAGACAGACCTCTACCTATTTATACACCCATAAAACAGAGACAGCACACTATGTCATGTGTAGGGAAGAACTTCAAAGGTGATTCTTGCTTTGCACTTTTCATTTATTGCCTATTTTTTACAACCTAACTTTGTGGAAAGGAGAAGGGGAACAACAGGTTATGGAGAGTCTGTTGGGAGCACTTTGCTTGTGTCAGTAGCTCAGCTTTATCTCTGGGGAACAAATACAACAACAAATCATTTTTTTAAATATTTGTATGAAACAAATATTCCTATAAAACCCACTATTTGTGCTTTGCAGAATAATGTATTTGTATTGGGGCACACCCATAGTAGGTAGAGAGACAGGTATACACTTCCTCCTCATTGGAGACCAAAATATAATCCAGTCTGGACTGATGATCATGTTCAACTGTTTGAAAACATTATATTTGTGCAAATGTGTAAAAAAAAATAATGTAAATATTTCATGAAATACCCCACTAGAAAAGTCTGTATCTTGTATCATACATGGAGGACAGCAGCTGTTGCCAGTTTGGATTCACAGCAGTTACAACTTATTGAAATGGGAACCCAAGCTCCCAAGTATTGCTGGAAGTAATATTTTTAGTCATTTCTTGTCATAGCAACGTTTTCTTTAATATACTCTGCTGTGTTACAAATCAACAGCAGACAAGAGGATTAAGCTGCAGGACTGGTTTCTGTGTATCTTTTCATACAAATTGACTTGAGAGATTTTCAGTGGAGTGTTCCTTTAAAGGATTTATTTATTTTAATAGTTTCGGCCATCACGAATCATCATCATCACCCAAAGTCGAGTATGATTTTCCTCCCGATTTGTCCTTTTTTTGTCTTGACATGGCTGAAGAGGCCGACGTTGCTGCTTCTCGGTGGGGAGTATCGTCTTTTCCAGCCTGTCGGAGATCTCCTCACGAAGTGCAGCTGCTGCACAAACTCTCGTTTCTCCATGTTGCACTGTTTTGACCGATGTCTTCACAGTTGGTGGTGTCATCTTGATGTTATCTTTGCTCTGTTTCTGACCTCCAGATGCCCGCCGACCAGCCTGCTTATAGTTGAGAGTAGAGGATCCTTTTAGGTTAAACATGACTCCAGCGTTCTTACTACATGGCCAGTGATCTGAGTTAGTGTTTAATGATGGTGGTGACCATATGAGTAATAACAACATTGTTGTAATCATGTTGATTGCGGATGACGACATAGTAAAAGAAAAAGTGAGAAGATCAGACAGGCTGTTAACAAACCTCCACATTAGACAAACTCATTTAAATTACTAAAGCTGCAACGATTAGTCAATTAACTGATTATTTGATCAACAAAAAAAATAATTGACAACAATTTTGATTATCGAATAACTCTTTTAGTCATTTTTTAAACAAAAATAGTAAATATTTGCTAGTTGCAGCTTCTCAAAGTGAGGATTTGAAGCTTTCTTTGTCATAAACGACAATAAACTGGATATCTTTAGATCAGACAAAACAAGACATATGAAGATATCACCATAAAATTATAATGAGCATTTTTCACAGTTTTTCTGATATTTTACATACAAAAAGATTCATTGATTAATCTAGAAAATAATTGTCAGATTAATAGATAATGGAAGTCATCCAGGCTGTCTGTTGTAAACATCCGTCACAGTTTACAGACTGACTTCCTGGTTCAACTTTGACCTATTGTACAATAATCCAGATCCAAGCTATTAACTACAGTGTCAGTATAACTGATAGAAATGATGAGCAGAACTATGAAAATAAGACCAATGATGTGATAAAATGGATATTTTTTTATGTGTTATGACCTTTTTGCATTCCCATTGGCAGCCCACCAAACATCACATTACTTCAACTTTTCATCCCAGAGAGTAAAGACCAAATCAACACTGAGTTGTGGTTGTCAAGTCGTAACGTAACAGCAGCGAATACAGTGTTGTATTTTGCTCTCCAGTGACCACACATGTCTTAAAAACAACATGTTGTGATGAAGTTGTTCTGGATGAATTAAGACTTGCGTAAATGAGAGTAAATCAGCCACCTGACAGAACAGACTGTGACAGTAATGAAGGAGCTGCAGACTCGATGCTCATAAAACTGTTTACTCAGGTTGTGCAGTTGACACTCGGAGCCTTTTGGGATAGATATGTGTTACAGAAAAAAAATGCTCTCAATCAAAAAGAACCAGATCCTCAGAGAACCAGGAGATGATTCATGATTTGTTAGATATTACACTGTATTTTCAATACAGGAATGTAGTATTTTTAGTGATAAATGCCTTGTTCTTGTAAAATAAGGCAGCATGTGTGTAATAAATCAGTGAAATGGCCTCAAGAGGGAATGTTTTCAAAAAATTTTCACACTTCAATTTCATGGACACGTTTTACTTTACTGCATCTTCAGGTTTCTGAACTTTGAGTCTTACTTTGGAGAACACTTGAATTGTGTTTTATCTTGTGTTTTAATGTCTCGTAGAGCAAAATGGTACAAAAACAGAACTGTTGTCGTCCTCTTTTCTGCAAAAGGTTTGACATCTCCAGGTGTTGAGCTGGAATAGCATCTTTACCTTAATGTGATGAAATTCCTGTTCAAACAGGATGTTAAATGGGGCAGAATATAGTGAAAGACCATTTTAAAGTGTATATATGTGGTATATCAGTTAAGGAGAGGAAGGCTGTTTGATTTGATTTGATGGTTAGATTTAATGTTCATGTTTACTAATGCAGGACGCAGCACTATTTAATATTCACTGTTCTCTATGATGTGAAGTGTCTTAAAGCTTGACGGCCATACCTTCTTTTGAAATTGAAACATGTTTGAAATTCGCAAATTGGCAAAACAATTTCACCCACTTTTATGAACTACTGTTTAAAGGTCAATAATTTACTGTTGTGCTAAATTTTTAAGCCGACGTGCACTCAAAGTGCTCAGAATAATGGAAGGTTTGAACGCTTACAGTAAACACAGCGAGTGATCAAACCTCATCTGCTGAGGAAGGCTGTGTGAGCTCAGTTTCCTCTGGAAGAAAAATGCCCTCCAACCATTTTGTGTCAAAAAATAATTCCCACCAAACTGAACCAGCGGCTTTTAATTTAGAGGCTGATAGAGAACATTGTTCCAACTAATTCACTTATTTGATTAAGGTATGTTCAGTAATTTAATAATGATTTAATTATATTGGAATGATGCATGAAGTGGGTTTGTGCAGGCCAACGATCCGCTGAGAAAGCAGTGAATCTTCAGCTACCTTATCACCATGGTGATAACATGATAATCCTCCCCTCCTCCCTCCTTCAGGTGATGGCGCTCGCCGAGGCGGCGGAGGAGAACCGGGCGCTGCTGGAGGAGGCGTTCGTCCGTCTGCGGAGCGCTTCGCACCTGCTGGTGCTGCTGCTGTCGCTGTGGCAGGGCCTGACCCCCGACCAGAGTGCCATACTGGAGGCCACGCTGCTCCCGCTGCTGCAGGACACACCACAGCTGGTACGAACACACACACGCACACACACACACACACACACACACACACACATAGTCACACAGGAGGCCATTAATATGTCATCCATCTGCAGCTTGCTCAGTAAACACAGCCCGGGCTTAAACACACACTCTGAAAACTTTTGAAATACATTAAGTACTCCTGGTCCCTGAGGAATACACACACACACACACACACACACACACACAAACACACACACTCTCAGCCACTCAACACTCACCTGTCAGCTCTGCGAGAGAGTGTGTTCTATGGTACCTGTTTATGATTTAAGCATTAAAGCTGTGTGTGTATGTGTGTGTGTGTGTGTGTGGTCACTCATGAGGTCAAGGTCACAATAAGTCTCATGAAGGTGAATGAATGACCTATAATCGCCCTTTAATCAGACTCTGACTCGGACATGACTTTGAGCTTTGTGTGCGTGTGCGTGTGTGTGTCCGTGTGTGTGTGTGTAGTGTGCGTAGCGTATATTTCTGTGTGAGTGTGTGTTGTGAATGCTGCGGGGGACTCAGCACCGTATAAACAGCCGTGTTGACAGAGCTCCTCCATTTGCTGCAGTCAGACCACGAAAGATTTCTCACCCCACAGAGACTCTGAGAGTGTGTACCGGTGTGTGTGTGTGTGTGTGTGTGTGTGTGTGTGTGTGTGTTAGTTTTTCCATAGCTCTGATCAATCCCCTGAACCTCTCATTACCACTAAGTCTATTTCCAGTCTCCTATGACAACCCCACGTCTTTTACAAACACACACACACACACACTCGCTGCGTCTTCATAAACAGCAGAACATAAAATATCTTTTACAGGACACACACACACACACACACACAGATTGTAGACAGAAATAGGTTGAGAGGGTCAGTTGATGAGTCTCAGAGGGCTGTGTATGCAAGTGCGGTTGTGTGAGTGCATATGTTATTTTAAATAGGATTAATGGCATTAAGTGAATTAGCAATAATCAGTGTCACGTCCACGACATTAAGACAAACAGAAGGTCCGAGGAGCTATTTTCAGAAATCACAACACAATCTCCAATACAGTGCTGCGACAACAAACTGGAAGAGATGGTGACGAGCACAATTTTACAACACACGCTCCAATACGGCGCTGCGACCAGGGTGCGATTTGCTGGGTGTGGGGGAGTGGGGGGAGGCGGGGGGGGGGGGGTTGGTCTATATATCCCTGCCTCTGCTGAGTTATTTTTATCCCCGAGTGAGTGCAAATATTTCTCCCCCTCATAGTGATTTATGCTGCTCCACCCGTAGACTATTTAAAATATCTAAAATGAAAATAGGCTATTAAAAAAAAATCTAAAATGCTGCAACGTGAGAAGAGTCTTTAGCGTGACAACAGAGATGACTCTGCATCTAGGCTACGTGATGATGCAGTAAGTGGACCAGAGGTCGCCTCCTTCCCTGCTCGGAGATTTGCAGAGATGTGGGTAAAGGAGGGGCGACACAGGAAAGCATAAATAGAAGACAGGAGACTGTTTTCTTACCCTGACAAGGAGTCATATACTGTAGTCTGTTTATTTTTATGATAACAGCATGTTGTCCTATATCATGTTGTGATTATTTTCTTTTCAGTATTGAAGTTTGCTGCACATAGAGATGAATTAAACAGCGACTTGCAAGAATGATATTAAGTGTATTAGCGCATCTGGGCGAGTGATGCTTCCACAGTACCGAAAGGAGCGTTGGGGGATTTAATTCTGTCACGTTAAATTAACATTTAACCTTTTGTTTTGTTGTATATGATCATATCTCCTATGTGTTTGCATGAGGAAAAGACAAGGCATGAACTTGTGACATCACATCCCTGAGTGTGAAAATATCTCACTGCTTGATGAATTAAACTTTAAAAAATGGTTTAAAATAGTCCTGCAAATGCAGTGTTCAAGTTCTGTAACTGTTTTATTAAAGTTCATAATTATTTTATAAATGTTACTGTAACAGCTGTAAGAAATAGACTAATATACTTCATAGTTTAGGCAAGGCAAATTTATTTATATAACACCTTATCCTGAACAAGGCGACCCAGAGTGCTCTATGGAAATACTGAAAAACAAGATATAAGTAAGTAGTAAGAACGTAGTAATCTATATAGGCCCACTGTGGTTCTGATTTCTCCCCCTCTGATTTTGTTACAAATTGCATCCCGACTGCAACATTGTTCTCACCAAAGTAAATGCTGAAATCAGCAGGTAATAAAAGGTCAAGTTCAGTTTTTACAAACTAAAATGTCCCTTTGAATAAAAAAGTAAAATAAAAAACCTTTCTGCAAATTTGCTGGTTTGTGCACACAAGCTTTTTTACCATAATTATCAAAAATTGTCAAAGAAAATCTCTGCATATCTTATTATATGACAGGTGCACTAGAGGAAAATTATTATCGTAATAATAATAAAAGCAAAATATTAACTTTAAATTTCCAGTGTAGCTAAAATCTCATATCAGGTCTCACATTCAAACAGTTACTCATGTCTTTAAGTGAACATTTGGGGTGTTAAGAGTGGACATGCCACCATCACACTCTACTTCTTGACCTTTGACCTCCTGTGGCCTCCGTGCAGGTGAGGTCATTCCAGGTGAGTCTCTCAGAGAGTTTTCTTTCAGTGGGATAAAGACCAGGAATGTCACGGATCAGAATAAATCCACAGAGAAGAATAGAAGGAGGACAGAGAGGAGAGATCTCCATCTCTATTTGTCATTTATTCAACCATTCATCCATTCATCTGCCAGTGTTACTACTCCTTCATTCATTTATTCATTTATTCATCTTTAATTCTAAATATGGCATTATTTTTGAAAAACTTTTGCAGGCATCATTCATTAATGCATTTGTTATTTCATGCAACCACTAGTTTGATGATTCTATAATCGTTTCATCTGTGATATTTTGCTTCAATTCATCCAAATGTGTGATGATGATAATTATGATGATGAGATGTAATTATCCACAGTCTTGTGGTCTGCAGGATGGTTCAGTAGCCTTTCTGGTGGGATCCCACTGTCAAGAATAACATTTTGGTAGAACTTAATCTGTAATTTGACGGTTTTGGCATAAAACTTAAGATACTAACCAAACAAGAAGCCATTTATATTCAAATTTGTCTTACAAAAGAATTAGAAACATGGATTTTTTCATTGTTAATGTGCTAATCTAACTGAAAATGACCTTTAGTTTTCTAGATAATTGAGAATAAGAGCATTGTTTATATATTTAACCACAAAAAATAAAATCATAGATAGCGTGCAGATACATAAGTCTGAACTATAATTTTAGTCACCAAAAATATTTTTTCGTCTCAGAAACACTGTCCGTGCTGTCTCAGCTTTGACTGTCATAAAATCATAAAATTAGTCACCTGTCAATCAAAGTAAATATAATGTTGTATTTTTACAAAGAAACATGCTGCGGTCTGCGAGTCCTTTCTTAGCTCATAGAGTAGTGTCTGTGGAGCTTAAACCTCAACCAATAAGAGAGTTAATGGGACAAAACCATAAGCGCTCGCTGCTGCTCACGGATCCTAATACTGCTGTCATCTGGACAGTAAAATGACTTTTCCTCTCATCCCATTAAACAGACATCAACCGACACTCTGCTGCCAGAATAAACATTGAAATATGTTACCGAACATTAAATGACCTAAGACCTATATGTCATTCATCACATTAGCCTAGATTATGTGATTATCCAGCTAAGGTACAAAGTGCAACAAATGTTAAAAATTCAAAAAATGTTGCCAGTCAGAAAACAAGGTTTTTTTTTTCCTTCCCAGAAACTTTGTGATTTAGACAAGAGGCGTTCTTCTGACAGTACATGTACACACTCAGAAAATCTTTATCTGAAGTTAAATAGAATGAAAATATTTAGAGTAAGATGGTGGGAAAAAGGGAGAACGAGGAGGAGAAATTCCTCCTGTCTGCACGAAAAGAAGTGGATAGAGGGAAGAGGAGGAGAGAGGAAAGGAGGAGCGGCAGAGGAAATGCATCTGTGTGGTATCTAACGAAACGTCTCATTTAGTTGCAGCCAACCAGAACACCTCCTCCTCCTCCTCCTCCTCTTCTTCTTCTTCTTGCATTCCTTCCTTTTCTCTTTTTACTTTTTTCTCTCCTCCTCCCTCTTCCTCTCTCCTCTCACTCCTCATGCTTCTCTTTTCCTCTTTGAACCTCCTCATCCTGCTGCTTCGTCCTCCTCCACCTTGCCACCCTCCTCTTCTTCTCTCACACTCTTCATTCTCCTCACTCAGACCACTCGGCCCAGTTCAACTGGTTTTGACCCTCCGTCCAGACTTTTTTTTCTCCCCTGAAAACAGAGCTTCTCCAAGTGTGTAATTTGAAAACGCCAGCTTGACGTTATAGTGTGCACGGGGAAAACAGAGCTTTGTAGAAACACTGTCATATCGCTAACCAAACATGGTGGCAGTAACGTCGTATTTCATTGTTTCTTATTGGCGTTTCATCGGAAGAGGAAGAAGAAAAAACACCCCGATGTAACCCCGATGGCGGACGGCTACCACTTCTCTTTCACTGAAGTTGTTGTAATCTGCACGCAATACACGAAACGTCAGGAAGCCGCCACAGAAATGGAAACAGTATACCGTTTCTTCTTCGCTGGTTTTCTGTAGCTGACTTGCTCGTCTGTCCTCCACACGTGCCTCATTTCGGCGTTTTAATGTGGACGGAGGTATTTGCATAAACGAGCTGAAACACCTGCTGTGGATGCGTGACGTTTTTGCACGAGAAGAGAATTTTAGGATTTAGCTCACTCACTCACTCATTAACCTCATCTGCTCTTCTTTTCTCTTTGTTTTAGTCCTCCTTCCTCTCACCACTCTTCTTCATCCTTCTTTTCTGTCACTGTATCTACCGTACTCTGTCTTCCTCCTCCCTCCTCACTCTCTCCTCCACTTTTCCTCCCCTTTCCACCTGCATTCTAAGCTCACTTCCTGTTTCCCTCTTACTCATCTTCCGTATCTTGTTTCTGTCTTCATTATCCATCCCTCTCTCTCTTCCTCACTTTCCTCTTTCCCTCTGTTTTCTCTGTCTCTAGTTTCCCAACTCTTGTTCTTACCTCTGTCTGTTTCTCTCTCCTCTCCCCTCTGCTTCTCCTTCCCCTCCCTTCCTCCTTCCTTTTTTTTTTCTGAACCTCCCTCCCTTGTTCCTTCGCCCTCTCTCTCTCTCTCTCCCTCTTTTGTCTCTTTTTCCATCTGTCACTCAGCTCCTGAACAGAGTTGCTGACGCTGTCTGTCTGCCTGCTATTCTTGCGTGACCCCCACATTCTCTGCCCTCTGTTTACTTTACCAGAATCCATCATACAGCCGCATAGCCCGCCTCGCACCAGCTTCCTGCGCCCCTAACCAAAAAATTTCTATATGGCACCTGAAAATGTTTCTTTAGGCTTGTACCACCACAGAATCATTTATAGGGCTGTAAAGGACATGTTTAGAAAAAGTTCCTTGCAGCACAAAGTCAAATGGTTCTTTGAGCTTCATGGTGAAATAAAGAACCATTGAGGAGAGGTGAAATGTTCAATCAGTTGAATTTCAGTGCCACATAGGTTCGTTTCTTTATTTAACCATGTGTCGTTTTAATATGAAACATGTTAGATAGATCTTTGAATCGGTTTGGCTCCATATGACTGCTACCTAACCTAAGACAACGTGACAAGAGCTCTCTCTGTACTCAGCCTGGTATACAGGAGGTTGGACAATTCTGCACTTCACAATTGATGTCCTTTGCCAACCTCCAGGGCCGGTGCTGGGAGTACTTTGCTGTACTTTTATGTAGAGATATGAAAACTAAAAGTTGTGATTGTAGGGGTTGTGGATGGGTGTGTTGCATGGAGACCTGATTTTGCATCCAACACGCATCTGCAATCAAAGTTAACTTTTTTATTAACTGTTAACCTACTCCTAACCCCTAACCTTAACCCTAACCCTAACTTTAACCCTAACCCTAACCTTAACCCTAACTTTAACCTTAACCAAATGTTTTACTTGCTTAACCCTAACTGCACCAGTCCTTCCCTAATCTTAACTTTACCACCTGCTGCCATGTGCAGATATTTTGAAATGTGTGAACTTTAAAAATTGCATTGAACATAATCTTGGGTTTGTATTGGGATTGAATGACAAAGCTGAATATCGGGATCGTCATTGATCGCTCAACCAGATTTCTTCAGTCCCTCTGTCCATCGTCCCATCCTTCCTCATCTCCATATGCCTCCATTGCTCCATTTCTTGGTCATTTTGTCCTCAAACTATACAGAGAATATTAACGCTATATCACACATACTTTATTGACATGGTTTTCATTCCATAATAAAATATCCACCAATGAAGAACTGACACTTCTTTGATATCTGCTGCTTTCATTTTAAACAAACTTGAACATCTGAGAAAATACGACTTGAACATTAATATTTATCCAGACAGTTGGTAAATGTTTGATGTACTTTAGTTAATTAAATTTGCTCATATTTAGAATTCACTCCACTACACTTAAAATCTCACTGCATGCTATTGCTTTCCATTGAAATTACAGGTTCCTTTGTACCATATTAGGGCTTTTGATACTCAGTAAGCAAGCATTTACAATAATTGGTCGCATTTAAAGTTGATTACACCCAGAAGTTGCACAGTGGAAGAAAGTGTAACTGTTGTACTGTATACTTAACTGTACCAAATGCAGCCTTTTGGGTATTTTTTTTTCAGTAAAAAGAATTCACTGATACGGTCAAGGGAAGTGATTGTGTGAATGATTTTTTCCCCAGAGATTTACTGTACGACATTGTTTTCACAGAGCCGTAACCCCGGCTTCTCAAATGACTTTCCCAGTCATGATGAGGATGTCAGGACTGAGAGAGATTGCCGTCTGAACCTTTACCAGTCTCCTTGGGAGTCCTCCAAGGTTGTGTGCTGGGCCCGGGAACATTTTATCCACGGCCGTTCCAGCAATGTTGCAATCACATCTGGGATTTCCCTGCTGTCGAACCTAATTTTCCTTATACAGTCTGTAGATGTCTCTATAGCTTTCACTGTATATATAAATAAAATAAATAAATAAGAGCCTTTAACCATCCATGTACATCTTCATCCAAAGCGACAATAACAGTGAAATGATGAAACTACTCAGGTGGCTCAATTAGTGAAGGAATAGACACGGTAATATCCTTCAGTACACCTATTTTTTTTTAATTATGTTGTTCCAGAGATACATATGAGTACATTAATGGAACTGAAACTTCAATTCCCAGATCATCATTAGAAGTAATTACAATAGAAAAGCAGCACAGGTTCAGTGTCTCAAGGTACATTATACCAAACATGGTGGCCCAAAGCTACTGCAAGCATTTACGTGTATTTCACCTGAACCAGCTTCATACAGTTTAATCAGTGGTGTGAAAGCAAACCACAGGATTAGATGACAAATATTAAATTTTACCATGAATTCAAAAGCTACACTACTATTTAATCCTTCTCCTGATGATGGGAACTGTCAAAGAGGCAACGTATATAAGCAATTTATATATTCATGCATGATCATGTCATATAGCAACCATGGTAACCATTAATGCAGGGATACTCCCTGATCAATCAGAAAGGGTTTTTATGAAAAAGTGAGTGAAACACACAGTAACTATCCCCTCGTAATAATACAGCACAAGACTCCCCGTCTTTATGTTATTGATGACATATGAGGTCTAGTTGCCATCTCGACTAATAATGCTCATAATAAATTATTTCTTTGTTAGTTCTTTAAATAAACAAACAAGGAGCACTTAAGTGTTGAATTAACCTGCTGTGAGTCACAAGAATTAGATTTTCCCTGTATTTCCATGTAACAACGTGTCTACACAGACGTTGCTCTCCTTGACCTTCTCCTTTTGTCTACACAGGAGGCATTCAGGCTCAATGTTGAGTGTAGGTCGTCTGTATTTTGGAAGCGCTCAGAGCCCAGTGCACAATCACTGTAGTGACGCACATAAGGACAAAAGACATGAGCCATATGCAGGCCATGTGGACAATGTAGTGGCTCAGAAGAAGCATATCTGTTCAGTCAGATGCGTGTTATGTGTCTACATGGCATAACACTGATGATGACAACAGTCGCTGCTGTAACTGTCCAATCAATGAGTTACCTGTCAGTTCATATAAGGTTATACTTCCTTCTCTTGTTTCATTTGTAAAAAGTCTGTGTCATCTACACATGTGAGAGTGTATTGTGGCTGATTAAAATGAGATCAAATAAATTCAGTAACATAGAATAAAAGAAATAAGACAAATTAAGTAAATACAAGTGAAAAAGTTTATTTGTAAGCATGTTAAAAGATAATACTGACTCAGGTCTTTTGAACTGGTAGTGAGTGTTCACCTGCACAGGCTTTCCCATTATTGAAACACAGGTTAATATTCACCAAGTAAAAACTCGTTGCTCTCTGAACTGGTGGGAAAACTTTACAAAGCAGTCTCTTTGTTCTTAAAACAAACCTCACCCTCAAAAACACCTTTCAACACTAAAAAAAACCTCTCCCTTGACTCAGCGCGAAACGTTCAAGCGGTGAGCGTTAGATAACACAAACATCCTTTGTCTTCAGAGATCAGTGAATAACACAATCCCTCTCTTGTTGCCGGGGACGGGAAACATACTTCTCTCCTATTTCTGCACTTTGTCTTAATTTATCGCTCTGGCCGCGTTCCAAACCTGCACCGCTCCACCTTTCATTGCTTCCTTTCTTCTCGTTCGGGGAGGATGAATGTCTGCAGTTTAGGGTTAAAAGACATTTAATTTTCCTCCGCAGCATGTGGAACGTATGTGTCAGAATGTGCGCGTGCACGAGCGTGCCAAGTTTCCACAGAAACCTGCAGTTATGTTGTTCCAAGTATTTGATAACCTGGTGAGGTATTGTGGTAAGAATAGGTCACCCACCTCCCATCTCTCCTCCTCCTCCTCCTCTTCCTCCTCCCGCTCCTCCTCTCTCATTTTCTCTCTGTCCTGACTCTTTTTTTTTTTTTCCCCCCTCTGCTGTCTTCTTCTCTTTCCTTCGTCCTTATCTCTGCTCGTCCTCCGTCTCCTCCGCTCTTCTTATTCTCCGTCTCTAATATCTGCCTTCCTCTCTGTCATCATCTCATCTCCTTGACCTTCTACAACCCTCTCTCTCTCTCTCTCTCTCTCTCTGTCTCTCCCTGTCTCTGTCTGTGTCTCTCTGTCATCATCATTACAGGGTTGATTACCTGTCATTATGGCTCATTAGGGGCCTATCAGCATGGCGGCAGGCAGGGGGAGGAGGCGGTGTGAGGGGGGGGGGGGGGATAAGGGAAAAGGGAAGGGTGGGAGGGTACCTGTCAACACTCCCCCCTCCACCTCCCTCCCTTCTCCCTCAGACTCACCCATCCAAAGTCACCCATTCATTCTGGTTACGGGTTCAGAGGTTTGTAGTAGCATGAGTTAAGACTCTGTGTGTGTGTGTGTGTGTGTGTGTGTGTGTGTGTGTGTGTGTCCCGCCCTTTCGATTCTACATGTTTTATTATTTTCTTGCTCTTTTATAAATGTCAAGAACATCGTTAAAGCATCAAGATTTAAAGTCAATGATTGGTCATTAAATCTTTTTCCTTTCTTTTCCTATTTGTCCCCCTCCTCTTTTCCTTCCCTCCGACCCCATTTCCCTAGAAATTACGTCCATATGCGATGACTAAATCGCAACAGCAAAATACATTTAGCTAGAAACATAATGCCGGTTGGATTATGTTTTCTTTAAATGTAATGTTGTTAATCAACATATTTGGCAAGTTACAAAAATGTTCAATGACAAAGTAGTTCTGTTTTTCCTCCACCAAAATATCCAATCATGCAGTATAATACCCACTAGAATAACAGAAACTGCAGCAATATTAAACAGAAAAGTCAACATTTTTATTAACATTTAAGGGAAACCAGGATCTTTCACTAACTTTAACCTGACTAGGATGCAAACTTTGATGTCTGGTGTTAACGTTCTGCATCTTGTACGCCCGTCAGCCACCCCAACCACCTCCCTCCGACTGCAGTGCAGCTACATAAATGTAGTGCTAATCCAGGCTGGGAATCCAGCGTAATTGGGTAAACAGTTTAGTAGTATATTAATGTAATATCTTGGAGACAGGGATGCTTTCCTCAGATCTCTCCTCTTTATCCTCGTCTTCTATTCTAATCCTTTTCTCTCTTATGCTTATGTCTCCTTCTTTTACATTACCTTGTATTTCTCTCTCTCTCTGCTGCTCCCTCCTCCTCCTTCTCCTCTTACCCTCTTCTTCCCCACTATTCCCCTTATCCTTCCCTCTTTTCCTTCCTCTTCCTGCCCTCTAACCCCCCCCCCTGTTCTTTGTACAAGCTTTTTGCACCATTCACACAGAAATGTATGTTTATATAATTGACTTATAGATGCAAGGTAATAAAAGAAGAATAAAAGAAAAACAAAAACCAAAAAACTTTCCTCCTCTCTTTCCTTTCTACCTTCATGACTGAATGAGTGAATTGTGGACATTTTAACATCTGTCTCTCGTCTCTCCTCAGGGCTGGGAGGAGAGCTGCGACGCCGCCGTCTCCCACCTCCTGCGGACCTGTCTTTCACGGAGCCCCAAGGACCAGGCCACATCTCTGGCCCAGGCTGGAGGCCCCGTACTGGGCCTCCCCCGCGACACCGACCGCCTCAAGAAGCACATCACCCTGATGTGCGATCGCATCGGCAAGGGAGGCCGCCTCACGCTAGCCTCCGAGGCCAACGTCCAGGTCCCAGCGCAGGTCCAGAACCTGGCCGCTCCCGGTAAGTCAGAGAAGGGGGGGATGAATCATACAGAATCATACAAAGACAGTTTATATCATGACATGTTCAATTAACTCTTAAAGTCATGCCAAGTGGCGTACAAGTTCACCATAATACCAAAATAAAATCATGTTCAGTTCATTCGGTACAGAATTAACTAATAGAGGATAATTCAGTTTATTCAGCTCCTAGATTGATGCTTCTCGTTAAATGCACTAATTTTTCTGAACTATATTTTATCCAGTTCAGAATCACAGCCTGGATAGATGGTTTTATCTATAGCTCATGTTACAGCTCCATTTATCTCACAGAGTTTTTCAGTTTTTTCTTTTTGTAGATAAACGCTTCCAATTAGTATTCTGTGTCAGTGTAAATGGGTTCATCTGAGGCCGACCTCACCAGAAAAACAACCGCTTCGGCCATTTGGTCAAATGCTTAAAACGATGTACGTTATGTTTGTGTTTTCCTGACATGCGGCCGCTTCTCTTATAAGGAAAAGAGGAAGTAGTCTGATGTAATTGCATGCCAGGAAGGGAGCCGGAGCTGAATGGTTGGGTTTAAAAAGCATTTCACTTTGACATCAGAAACCATGGCCGCATCCCATTTCCTGACAACAGTCAGCACTGGTTTCTTTTAGTCATGACTACTGTCTTTTTCAAGTACTGTGCAAAACATCTTTCCTCTTTAGGGAGTCCAAAACTGCCTCCCAAGGACTCACAAAACAAGAATGCTCCCTTTAAAATGTTTTACTGTATTATATTTAGAAAAAATACAATGTTTTGAGCCCAAAGTGGCTTTTCATCAAGTACAGAAGTATTAAATGACAACCATATGATCTTATTCAAGCCGTAAGCAATCAGTTTTAGTTGCCTAAACTCAATTATTAATCAGTGGCACATCAGAAAATGCTTCCATGATCCACCTTACAATATAAAGTAAAATTTATATTGTAAGTAAAAATATAGTAGTATTTTGTAATTTATAATATATTTTCTTCATTTTTGTAATGTATTTTACCATTAATTGCTATCCAATTTTACAGATTAAACAGCAAAAATGGTGTGGTGTAGTCAGATGAATCTGTTGCGTTTTGCTAAAGCTGTGTCTTGGTATTTATGAGTATGTGTGTGTGTGTGTGTGTGTGTGTTGTTTTACTGTGTGTTTTGGTGGACAGCCTCATATAAACTGGTCCCCTGGTGAAGATTTTAGGCTTCGGCAGGCAAAAACATGAAGCCTATTCATAGTACACTTTACAGCCAACACACAGGCTTGTATTTAAATGCATCTGTACACACACACACACACACACACCCTAAGAAACACTCACAGACACACACACACACACACACACACACACACACACACACACATGCAAAAAAACATGGCAAACAGGTTACACACTTCTGACACATATACACACCCATGCCAGATATACAGTGCAGACAAACTCATAAAAACATGAATATACACACATACAGACACACTGGCACGTACAGTTGCATTTGCAAGGTAGACACACACACTATACATACACTCTTTTACACACAAACACACACACACCTTACGGATCATTTAGTCTTGGCTGAGGTTTATAGAAGTCTTTCTGACAAGATCATCAATTATGGCCTGTCTTCTCCTCCCCTCCTTCTTCCCTTCATTCCTTATCCTCATTCTTCCCTCCATCTCTCCTTCTGTGTGGGTTTCATTTTGTTGTACATGTGCAAAATATTCTAAAAACAAAGCTAAAAGAACAACTTTCAGTTACCGAGATGCAGCATTTAAATCTATGGTGTACATATTCCAGTTAAGCAGGTAAACTGGGCAGGTTAAAATCCTATTTCATAACATACTGTAGAGCAGAAACACTGATATTGATATTTGTATGTTTAAGATTTCTGATTATAATATGCTCCATTTGCTGTACACTTAGCCACTTCATACCTCTTTGGCAAAAAAGCCAAGTATAAATGCAACCAAGAAGCATCAGAGATGGCTCAAACATTAACATTACATATATAAAACAAATAAGACAGTATAAATATATATATATATATATATATATATATATATATATATACATATACATATATATCATTGTTAAAAGAAATAACAATAATAATACTGTTTCTAAAAAGAAGGTTTCACCCATTAACCTAACTAAAAGCTTGTGAAAAAAGATATGTTTTTAGTCTTCTTTTAAAGGAAGACACTGTTTTAACAGACCTGAGTTCATGTGGAAAAGAATCCAGTAGGACGATAATGGCTGAAGGCACCATGAGCTGATTTAGTATTTATTCTAGGTATGGTGAGGAGACCTTTATTTGATGATCTCAAGGGTCTATCTGGCATGTATTCGGAGAGCATGTCAACAACGTAGCTTTAAAAACGATAAGAAGTATTTTACTGGGAGCCAGTGAAGAGAAATTAAAACAGGAGTGATGTGTTCACACCTTCTGGTTTTGGTTAACACTCTGGCTGCAGCATTCTGAATTAGCTGGAGTTTATTAAGTGTTTGCTTTGCCAGTCCAGCAAAGAGTCCATTACAATAGTCAAGTCGACTGGAAATGAATGCGTGAACCAACTTTTCAGAATCAGACTGTGACAGGAAAGATCTAACTTTGGATATGTTTCTAAGATGATAAAAAAGCAATCTTAGAGATACTGGAAATGTGTTTTTGACATGATCACAGGGTTTTACTGATAAGGGAGTTAACAAAGAGTTAATCTGGTACCTCAAAGCCTTCGGACCTTCTAAAAGAATCTCCGTTTTGTCTTCATTTAACTACAAGAAATTTTTGGCCATCCAATATTTAACTTCAGTAATGCACTGGATGAGATCATTCACTGGGTTAAGGTGGTTGGCAGAAACAGATATGTATAACTGTGTGTCGTCAGCGTAGGACTGATATGATATGTTGTATTGTTGACCCAAGTGGGAGCATATACAAACTTAACAGTAGAGGGCCAATAATTGACCCTTGAGGGACTCCATATGGAACGCTGACTACATCTGATTCAGAGTTACCAACAGCAACAGAAAAAGATCTACCAGTAAGGTAAGAGGAAAGCCAGTTAAGCATCTACACACTCTCTCCTCTCTCATGCACACCACTGATTTAAATGATATCCACACCCCACACCTTGTTCATATTCAGTTTATCCTTTAATTAAATAAATTAATAATGAATTAATACCGCTTATACATATCGGGGGCTCGTCCACTCCGGGTTGCTGTAGAGTGTTTAGTCTACTTTGTTAGATAATGTGGCTTCAGGTAGGTTGTCGGTTTGACGCATGGTGTTGATTACACGTTGATTAAGTCATTGGGTCCAGCCGTGTGTTTGTGTTGGCCTCATGTTTTGTTTGCCAGATGTTCTGGTTTTGAGAGATGCACCATGGGTTCTTTTAGTTCCTTGGAAGCGCTGGTTTCTGGCCGGATGTCAGATTGTTGGTTGCCGCACAGAAGGTAAGTGTTGCTGACCTGATGCGCTGCAAGTGCAGAGATTTCCCCGCTATGCTGTAGTGGCGTTTCCCCTTTGAGTTGCATCCATTTTTTTCTCTATCGGGAGCATGGGGTTGCCTGTTAGCAGGTCGCTTAACAAGGTTTTCAGTGTATAAATACCCGCCGCAAGCCATTTAGTCAGCAGTTAGAGGAAAATACTCGGGTGAGTTAACACAGTACATTCTGGTAGATACTGGTAACTTGTTATTATGGCTTCCTTATTGGAGTTTTTTAATGCGCCAAGCATTTGTAAATGGCTGAAGGAAGAAGCAGTTAGTACAGTTAGCTGACCATTATGGCGTTAGTGTTGCAGAGAAGAACTGTAGGGGTGAGGGAGTTTATTCCGGTCTTGGCAACAAATAAGAACAAATGCTTCCTTCTCTATAGTAGAATAGTTAAACTTTTACGAATTGAACTTATTAGAGAAGTAACAGACCGGTCTATCAACGCCCTCCCACCCCTGTAACAAAACCACACCTGTCCCCATGTGACCGGCATCAACTTCAAGCTTGAATGGCTCATCCAGGCGTGGCTCAGCCAGGACCGGAGCTACACACAGGAGAGTTACTCAACCAAAGTTGAAAAGTTCTTACAGAAAGCTTGGTAATAACTTACCAAACCCAAAAAATGCAGTAAAAATTACAGCCATCAAAGGTTAGGACATGGTCAATACGCCATCTTTAATACAAAAGACTCTAACCTGCATACTATTACATATGTGTAATTTAAAAATGTCAATTAAGATGGATACTGTATGTGTAAAATGAACTTATGATTATGCTCATATTCAGTCAAGACTCCCTTCATTTTAAAGTTGTACACAGTTCAGTAGTTTTCTGTAGCTCAGGAGGGACATACGTCGATGGTTAGATGTTGGAGAGCAACTTCCAGGATGTGGATAATTCCTGGACAACTGGAGCTTGTGCTTGTTCATAAAATCAGGCACAATGGACTGACTGATACACACATGAAGGAACACTTGCAGGTAATAGACACACTCAGTTAATGCATGCACAAATAGTTTAGCCGTAACATGTTGAGTAGTTAATGTTCACAGAGAAATACTGAACTTCAGATTAACGGTGCTAGCACACAGTTTTCATCTCTTGGTCTGTAACTGAAAAACACAAACACTTCTAAATTACATTTGAGGTTCTTACAGCTCTGGTTTGCATTTGCTGTATGACTTATAGAGACTGTGACCTGACTAGAATGATTTAACTAACGAACAACAACTGTCCCGTAGACCCGTCGACATAAACCTAATTTGAAAGTATTGAGTTAATTTAACAATAACTATTACTGAGCACAGGACCTACAGAGGTTTATAGATAAACCTTCTATCTTTGAGAATGAATTAATTAGTGTGCATGCATGCGTGTGTGTGTGTGTGTGTGTGTGTGTGTGTGTGTGAGAGAGAGAGAGAGAGAGAGAGACACACACACACACACACACACACACAGAGTGTGGTCTATTAAACTTTAAAGGCTGTTTAAAAGTCATTATGGTGATTACAGTAATTCAGCACAAAATTCAGTGGAACAAAACTGAATCAATTGATTAAGTGTGTGTGTGTGTGTGTGTGTGTGTGTGTGTGTGTGTGTGTTCGTGTAAGAGAGGAGAGAGAGTGAGTGCATTTGTGTTTATGTTTTCTTGTCATGTGGTCTCCCCTCTCTCCTTTGGTCTGCTGCCAAAATTCACACACACACACACATACACACACACACACACACACACACACACACACACACACACACACACACACATAGCCCTGCAGTAAACAGTCGTTTGTTAGCCGTCTCAGATGTTGCTTTTTCACCCGCCCGTAAACATACACACTTGTTTACATTTCCAACAACACGGCGGCAACCGTTTCCCTCCGAGACCACAGACGCGCACACACACACACACACACACACACACACACACATACACACACATTCGGATACCACACAACAAGCCCTGTTTCATTGGTTTGAAGTGTGTATGCGTATCTCTGTGTTAATGTGTTTATGTGAGAGTTTTCTGGAAATAAAAACCTTACAACACACACCCACTTATAAACACACACTGAGACTGACATTATCGCTGTTTTTGCTTGAGGGTGACGTCACCTTTGTCTTTCATCCAAACATAGAAAGAGTGAGAGACAGAGAGAGAGAGAGAGGATTGGACTTTTTAAAATTTTTGATGCAGGATGTGCAGAGCGATTTAATGTCGAAAAGAAAAGAAAACCTGTTCTTTGAAGGTTAGTAAAACCCTCCAACAGCAATATACATTACAACAGCAGCAAGGTATATCTGACCAAAGATATAATCAGTAAATAATAGAACATTGAAGTTATAATCCATAACATTTTCATAACATCAAACCCCTTCCTGATACTATTTATGGCTGGCATTTTTTTTCTCCAGAAATAGGCATTTAACACATACACATTCAGTCTAAATGGCAGAGTCTGACATTCCCAAACTGGACTCAGATTTCTTACCTAAACACGAGCGGTTGCCAGGAAGATGATGCAGCATCATCTAGCATAAATTTTTCTCATTCTCACTGTTCACTAGTCACTCTTTTTATGTGGTGTCAAAGCTGTGTTAAGTTACCGCTGATGCAAACTGAACATTTCCCTCTGCTGCTACTCATGAAACACAAGGTTTGCTTTTATTGTGAAGGAGTCACAGGAAGCACAATGTATTTATCATTGATGTTGGTGCCTAACTGTGAAAGACAAAACAAGACAACATTCATTTTCATTACATGTCAGTAGACTGTTGAAAATGTTTGCAAGGGAATAATGGAACAGCTGACGCCTCCAACTTCAAATCAGCTGCTCAATGAGTATTTGCTGTTGCCACAGTATCCACGGATGTTGCTAAATCGACCAAGATTACAACTATGAATAATAAAGATAAATAAATAAACATTTTTTAAGATGAACAGATGTGAACAGTTTATTATCCTGTTTGTTGAGTAATGAAACGTTGTAATCGACTGCTACGATGTTCCTACTTCCCATCTTTCACTGATCTGTTTCTGTTTTCCTTAGTGACAGCCAACATTAACCAAAATCCATGAAGTCAACATTTAAAGAAGGAGAATCAAGGTGTTATAATTGCAGTTTGAGAGCAAAACAAAACATTGGCCTTTACTCAAACACCAGGCTTGTTCTGGTCTATTTCCCACCGCTATTGCTTTTTTCTGACTCATATTTCGACAGACTCTTTGATTCAGACGGAGATGGTAATATTCTTAACATTACCCTGATGACATCATTCTGATCAGCAGGCTTCAACAGCTGCACTCCGTGTGTACACACACACACACACACACACACGCATACACACACAAACATACTCCCACACCTGGTGAATCAGCCGTGTTTATCATATGGTTCATTGGTCATCCTGCTGTCAGCATAGCTCAGCTGAACTGACCTCAGCCAGGGAGGTGTGTATATTAATGGTGTTCTTACATCAACACACACACACACACAGACTTTATCTTTCTAAATAAGTCATTTTGCTGCAGTGAGCAATGCTTTTGGCAACATCCAGGCTTCTCTTGTTTTATGTCTCTGCTCTACTGTGTTCTGTCTTTTCTGCTGTTTTGTCTTTGGTTTTAACCTGCTGTTAATCTCATATCATATGTTAATAATCTCCTGATCTTTTTGTTGTTTCTCTCTGTTATTTCTACTTTATTCTAATCTCCTCTCTTCTCTCTACTAATTAAGTCAAAGGAGGTTTTTTTTTTTTTTTAATGTTCACAATCCAACTGAGAGCAAGCAGACTACACACATCCTCCTATCCACACTCACCCCATATAGTGCATGTGTGTGTGTGTGTGTGTGTGTGTGTGTGTGTGTGTGTGTGTGTGTGTGTGTGTCACAGTTATTTTCACAGTGTGTTCCACTGGTAGCTGTGGTTTGGGGCCTGCATCTATTTTAGACTTAAAGAGAGGGGAGAAGATGGGCTGTGTTTGTGCGTTGGTGTGTGTGTGTGTGCACACATGTATATATATGTGTGTGTGTGTGTGTGTGTGTGTGTGTGTGTGTGTAAGTTCAGAGGACACCGAGCAAAGGAAAATACATGTAGTATGTGTAAGTGTAGGTCATGTCTTGTGTGTAATCCTGACCAGCTGTCTTTGTTCTGTTTCTGTGGTGTTTCCAAATTGAAGAGTTCTCCTCCAGAACGCTATATATAAAACAGCGGAGCGCTATTTTAGAAAGAATCAATCATTACCTGAAGTTTATCATTCAATAAATCTAAAATGTTAGCGGGTTGTTTTTCAGCCGGGGACGGATTTTTACTATTTTTCAAAAACTACGATTCTTAAGAATGAATTTATAGTTTGGGCGGAGAGTCGTCCTCTAAAAGCACATTTTACATTTTTTGTACTTTTTAGTCATTTAACTGACATGGACAATATCTCCTTTGACATATACTGTACGCAACTTATATGATATGAGTGTGTGAATGCCTTTGTTGTACTTAAAAGTGGTTTTCAGGTTTGGACTGTGAAGGCTAGATATCAGATGTCTGATTCACACACACACACCAGTTTTTAAAGGAGTCACACTTCCTGGTTTTTGATGTGTGCTTTCAAAAGCATTTCAGTGTGCATGTGCAAATTTGTGGGTTTAACATACTGTACGTGTGTGTGTATGTGTTCCCTACAAAGATGTGTACATTGAGGGGGGATTGAAATAGCGTAAAGCCCACAGCCAAATTGCTGCTAACCACAGCAGCGCAGTGTCACCCCCATCTTCAAACCGCAGCCCAGAATAAAGCAGGAATGCGCTGGTGTCTCCACACTGCAAACCAAGACAGAGCTGTCTATTGGAAGCAGCTTCACCCCTTCGACCGAGCTGTCCAAAATTCTTCCAAAACTCGCCCGGAGCGGCCCCAGACTGTCATAGATCAGCCCAAACGGTCCCACATTGCCGCACAATGTCCCGAACTGTCACAGAATGGCTTGAACTTTCCTCAAGCTGTCCTCACATCGCTGTTGACTTACTCAAACCGTCGCCGTCTATATACAAACAGACCCACAAATGTCCAAATTGTCAAACTATTGCACACGGTCTCCCACTGTTCAAGACCGTTTAACTTAGAAGTTTCACAGTTTCAATGCTTCCAAACATCTGCTGATGGCCTTAAACCTCTCAAACTGTTGCACCAACAATTACTATATTACATCAAACCAGATATTTCTATAACTACTCTATGTGCCACAGTCTTACCAAACCGTCCCCAACGGTCTATAAACGCTCCTCAACTTCTCCACACTGTCCTCAGATATGTTCTTTCCAAATGTCTCCAAGTTCTCAAAAAGCGTTGTTATATATATCTGTCTCTGTCCTGGTCATGTTCTGTAGTCTGCACCATATCAGACTTTAAACTCACTTTAGCTTTTACACTTTATCACAGTGGCTTCACTGTCAGTAGTAGTGACTGCACTGTAACTAGTTGTAGTAGTATTAGAAGAAATCTAGTCTTTGTCACCAAATTGCTCTAAACTGTTCATAAACCTGCCGACTAGCTCTAATTTATAGCTTGTGAGAATTTGAATGCAGTTAGAGGCCTCATTTACACCTGGTGTTAACATGTGACCTTTATCTGGATCTTTGCATTTACACCTGGTATTAATAAGCAATCTAGTTAATCTGATTGTGATTGGATCTAAATATGCACATTAGCTTAGCGTGCCTGGTGGATTAAGGAATCAATGCCGTGGACGAGCGTCATTCACTTTTTGCGTGGGAAGACTTATAGCTGTCACTACTACATGTAGCTTTAGCAGGCTTGCTTAAGCTAACAGGAGGAGGCAGAGTCAGGTGATCAGGTCCATCCAATTGCATTATGATCACAATACATTCTTAGTGCATTAGCATGCGTTTTTACGTCTCTAGACAGGATATCCAGATATAGATTGTATGTGCTAAAGTTACTTAAAGGGGACCTATTATGCTAATTTCCAGCTCTATATTTCTATTCTGGGCCTCCACTAGAGCAGCTTTGCATGATTCACGGTTAAAAAAAAATCCTTATTTGTATTATATGAGCTCTTTATGCAGCGCCTCAGTTCAGCCGCTGTCTGAAACAGGCCGTTTTAGCTCCTGTCTCTTTAAGGCCCCCCGCCTGATGAGCCCACTCTGTTCTGATTGGTTAGTTTCAACCACTCAGGAGGCTACGTAAACAAGCCATAAAACAAACTATAGCAGTAGGATTTCTTTACTCGACATGTCAACTTCTCAAATACATCCGTACATGTTCGAGCTGGAATCTGATGCGAAATCTGCGTATATCTTCCATTCTGCTTCTTTTTCTCGGGTGTTGAAGTGTTCTCGATGTGTGATGCGGTGCTGTGTATCGAGTCTAAACCTCAGGGTTGTCTAAAAACTGATAACCCCGACCAGTGAGACAAATATAGACCACGACCACGACTGAGGGAACCACAGATACACACCACCAGTCTGACCAGGCGGTAATACACCCACTATTTACAGAGAGAGAGAGGGAGAAAGAGGAATGTGTGAGAGGTCAGTGGTAAGAGACATCTGTGTGTGTGTGTGTGTGTGTGTGTGTGTGATGTGATTTTGTTTCAGAGTAAGTGGTGGGCTATTTCCTTACCTGATGTTGATGTAAGACTGAGGTCAAAAAACACACACACACTCAAACCCACACATTCCTCGTGAAATTGTAAGACAGCGTTAAAAAAAAACGACTCGCCTTAGAAAAACACCTGCCCAATTAAGAGCGAGGCATATCCCATTTCAAACAACTGTGAGTGTGTGTGTGTGTGTGTGTGTGTGAAGCCACAGGCTGTGCTCTCACCAAAGAGAACAAGATTGGCTTTAGAAAAGGCCAGGATAAATATTAGAGAGAGCTTAGGGTAATCTGTGCACACACACACACACACACACACACACACAGACATAGACGCAGTGGGGGAGACGGACACACACACACACACACACACATTCTCAGACACCTTAAGGTAGACATGATGGCAGACACACACGCACACTCTGTCTCGTACATGCATGAACACACACATCACAAAGGCACGATGTGTATAGTGGATGTTAAAATGAAAGTACCATGAAACTGGACACAATCCTCAGGGAGGAGAGGAAATGAGGAGAGAGGCAGGAATTAGAGGAGGGGAGGAGGGGGGGAAGGAAGGGAAGATGGACAGAAGAAAATGTGGGAAAGAGAGAAGGAAAGAGGAGGCAAAGCGGGGATGAAGAAGAGAAGGGTGAAGAGAAGACAAGGGATGAGGAGTAGACAGGAAAAGGGGAAGAAGAGATGGAGATGGAAGGAGGGAGGTAAGAGGAAAAGGTTGAAGAGGGAGGAAGAGGCGGGGAGGGGGGGGGGGGGAGAAGAGCAAATGCAGACAGGGAGGAGAAGAAAACGACGAAGAGGAGACAGAGAGGGGAGGAGAGGAATGAAGAAGAGGGGGGGATGAGGAGGAGACAGAGAGGTGGGACGGAGGAGAGACAAGGCGTCCAATTCATCGACCTCAGGAGCTCCCTAAATCCTGACTGATCCATGGGATTCTAGCGGGGATTTTGTCACACACACAATCACACTTTCACACAGGCAAGTGCGCGCGCGCACACACACACACACACACACACACACACACACACACACTTACAAATGACATGTTCAACACTATTATTCCATCCTAAAACATTCCCTAAACTACACTTAAAATGGTAAAATATTGATGTTTTACTTTCACATATTCTTCCACAGTTGTGATAAATTGACATATTAATGACACTCTTATCCAAACTCTACATATATTTTGGTGTGAATGCATGAAGAGCGAAGGCCCTTATACTGCAACACTTACGGTAAAAAGACGTTTCAATCATTCCCATCCACTCTAAGACATCAAGTAAAATAAAGCAGGCAAACGTAAAATGGGAAGAATATTTAAATTTTTAATCCAATCAAAGAGGACGTTGTCACACATGTCACATGCATACAGTGTACATTACAACCAATTAAATTGTTTCCTGTTGCCTGCTTGCTGTTACTCAGCTGCAGAAGTGTTGCTGTCATGTACACTCATAGTTTTGGGTAATTGAGCAAAAAAACTTGTATCTAATCCCACGAGCCACCCTGTGGTGCAAGCAAACTCCGCAAAAGTTTAGTGAGAGTCTCCAGTATATATCTGCTGCTACACACACACACACACTTTTTGGCCCCTGCACTTCTGAAATGAATCCGGTGCCCCTGATGTAGATGTAGAGCATAAACAGAATATGAAGAATGCAACGTAGACGTAGGAGTCAAAGATACATATATTAGTTTACAGCTTGGTCAACAAATATAATTTATACTACATATTTGCAGTAAGAAATATCAACTACATATTAGCAACCAAGAATTTAGTTTATTTTATCTCATGAACAGCAATGTTTATCAAAGTCAATAGTTGAAGTTATAAAATATTGCAATAAGTTGGAGACAAAGTGTTTTGGCATCCAAACCTTTTCACATCAGGGAATCAAACTTGCACCAGAAGCTCTGGGAAAGCTGTCTGAAACTAGACTAAAGTGCAACACACATCAGCCATTTCACAAAGCTCTGCATCATTTGACTTGCGTTCATCGTACAGACAGAGAAATGTGGTCAAGGTACCGTAGCCAGGATGTGCCAATCCAGGGAGCAAATGTAAGAAGTTGCTGCTTTTTTTGAAGATCTTTAGAGCTGAGAGACGGGACAATGATGGATATTGAAGACATGATGCACATCAGTCTGTGGTGATGCAGGTCAAGACGTCGCTGGTGTGCAGGTTTATGGAATAAACAGTGGATGTGGGTGTTTTACATGTTATAAGCTGTCAGTTTGTTACCCTCAAGAGAAGAATAAACATAAATCCCATACATGTTGTAAGGGCCAGACATACAGTACTTTAAAAATGATGGTGGATGTTTATACTACATTAGATGTATGCAGACATGTTCATACATGTCCGTGTGTTAAGTCCAAATTTGACATAAATTTGGGGCTTTGCAAACATGTGTAGATGAAAATAATGTACATCCTGTTTACCCTAACAGCCATGTTGATGCAGAAAGTATCACTTGGGTTTAACAGTATATCACACAAATCTCAAACTGGGTAGCGAAAGTGAATGAAAACCTTTCTCCTTTGTCAAGATGCCTGTGAGCAAGGCACTTAAACTCTGCTGTCTTTAACGAAGCTGTTTACTGGCACTTTGTGGAACTATACATGTGAAGATTGTGCTAAAAAAAAGACAAATTTTGCTCATATATCTTCTGATTAGCTAATGAATTCCTTCCTTCTGTCACTCAGGAGGTGTGGAGCCTATCGCAGAGGTGGCTGGTGACGGGGAGGAGCTGAATCTCTCTCAGGAGCCGACCAAGTTCGTCAAGAAGAAACAGCCGTCTAAGAAAGTCAAGAAAGGTAGGAGCACAAACTCCTCCATCGCTCCTCGTTTGTGTCTACTGTTCTCTCTATCTTCTCTCCTTCTCTTCTTTTGTGTCTGTATTTGGAGAGCAGCATATGCCAGCTCTTAAGACTCTTCAGTGGTTCAGTGGTTTCACCTTGTCACAATTCCAACTCATCCATATCAAAATACATCACTCCAGCGGTACATCCGCAAGCATCGCTCCCAGCTTGTCACTAAATCCCGACCAGAGCTCTGACAGTGATATCTGTTCACTGTCTGTCACAACTGTTGTAATCCACCTCTACTTTCCCCCCTCACGGCATAGCGCTCTGCCTCGTCTGTTATTTGTACATACCACTTTGACTGCCGTTGGCTCGCGGTCTGCAGAATCAGCATGGTTAGGATTCTGGCCGGTGCCAAAAGATGAAATCAAACGGTAATTTTGGGTTCTGCAGATGCAGCACGGATGTTCGCCCGTGTGTTTCTGAATGTTTAGTTTTCTTGATTTTACCACCTTTTCCTGCGTTGTTGCTCTTGCTTTGTCATCAGCTGCATGGGCAAAGTCTTACTTTGATGCACACTGCCAAATGTGCCAAAGGGCAAAGCTGGCCTTACCCTCAGAAAATGTCCCCACATTACTAAATGGCTATGGTTTATATCTCAACATAGACAAGGTACAAACTCACAGTGTAGGTGAGGACAGTTCCTAGGAGACAGTAGGAGAAAGTTGTTATTTTCTTGATTAATTGATTAATCGTTTTGTCTATAATTCATTATTATATCATTATAATTCTGTAGAGCTTCTTCACATGTCTTGTTTTATCTGATCGACAGTTCAACATCCAAACATATAATGGTTTTACAGTCTTGTATAAGAAAGAAAAAGCATTAAAGCATCACGTCTGAGGAGATCCAACCGGTTAAATGATTGACATTTTTCGCTTTATTTATTATCAAAATTCTTGCCAGTTAATTTTCTGTCGTCCCGGGTCCAACATAACTTTTTTTTCCCAGTTGAACCATTTGGCCAATAGATCAGAGTTTCACTGGCCCCTTGTATATTTTCACTGGCCCAGCAGCCAAAAAAATGAAAATAACTCTTTTTCTCCTTCATTTTGGTGATTTATTCATTGTATACATAACACGTACAACGGTGAAGTTCCCTTTAGATTTGCTTGTTTTTCCTTCAGTTATCCTCTCGTTATTCCTCCGGCTCGTGGTTAGAGTAAAGGACGAGCCTGCTAAGACATACAAGGAGGGTTTTTTCACTTTTTTTACTTTGAATAATCCTTTACAGTACAACATAGAAAACCCCCAAATACTCCCGACATCTGGGAATGCAGTATTTGTTTCCGTCAGTGTCATCCACTCATCTGTGTTTTATATCTGGCTGCTTTTGCTGTCATAGTCATAATCACAGTGGGAGGCGTTATTTTACTATCGCAGTGTCATTGCTGTAGTCGATGTCTTCCGGTGTTGTGAGAGGGGAACTGGGAGTGTGTGTGTCCGGCGTTGCTGGCTTACTGTTGCCAGGTCTACGCTCACTGTTTCTCTGTTTGGGGAGTTGGACCACACTCTCATCCTCTTCTCAGCGTCTGCCGTCTCTCGTTCTCACTCTGTCTTCTCTCTATGTTTTTTCGTGTATCTGGCTCTGTTCTCGGCTTTCTCGCTCTATTTATTTTTGTGGGTTAACACTTCTTTCTTTCTGTCTTTCTTTCTTCCCACTTTTGTTTTTCTTAAGTCATTTACTTTTACCAAAACCCTGAATAGTTTAATCTTAGATACCGTAAGCAGATCGCTCTGAACACACACACACACACACACACACACACACATAGACCCACACTCTTCTTCTTACAACACAATCCTGATGGACTACACACATGCAACAAACACATATGGTTTCCTGGCTCATGTCCCTATCATACACACACATACATACACACACACACACACGTGCACACACCAGTCTCCAGCCAGAGAGAGGCTTCTGGTTTGCATTGAGGACAAATCCGTGTTTTATGACAGTTTGTCTTTCCTAAACCGGGGCGGATATATTCGCTTTGATGGGCTCTACTTTCGTTAGTTGGGTTGGTTGTGTGTGTGTGTGCATGCGCATGTGTGTGTGTGTGTGTGTGTGTGTGTGGTTAATCCACTCAGGCGTCACCGCTAATGAGAAGGGGAGGTGTGGGAGACGCAGGGAAGGCGACACAGGGATCATTAGATATACACACACACATATACATATACATATACAACCACACACACACACACACACACACACACACACTGTGAGTGAGTGCCGGCAGTGTGTGAACCAGTGTGTGTGTTTTCTAAGCTACTGTATATACTACATCCCACAAAAACACACACACACATAGACAAACAAGCATCTATAACAAGCCTCTTTGACTGATTATTACTCACAGAAAATGGGATCCAATCAGATCAAATCAAATCAGATCTTCAACAAACACACCGACAACTTATTCTTAATATCAGTCATAGATAATTATTATTTCATTATTAAAAAAATAGTGAGATTTCTTTTTGACCAATGGTAAAAAGTGAATCATAAGGAATTCAGTTTAGAAAGAGGAAACTGAGAACAGAAAGCAAATCTTTAACCAGAGAAGGTTAATAAATAACCAAAGTAAATATTCAGTTACATTATCTGTAAATTCTAAATGTCCGGTTGTTTCCTGTTCATGAACGACATCATTGGTTCTTCAATCATAGGTACTCCGTTTACAGCGTTCCCCCCTCGGCCCTCACCAAAAAACTCTTGAGCTTTAGTACCGTTTGCTTTGGAAGATCTTGGAAGAGCAGCATCTTCTCTTCCTGTGTAGAGCCGCAGAGCAATCCAGCAGATGTTCCTCCAAATCCATATTCTGAGCTCTATATCTCTATATCAATATAACAACCGTGTGAATGTTAAAACACATCACTGCTGGATGCCAGTGCCCTCTAAAGCACTGCGTTGTTATTTGCATGTTTGATTAATTGGAACTGCAACACGTTCTCAGTCAGAACTCGTCACTTACGGACGCTTGGTCAGGACCCACTGGCGTCACTTTTTAACTCACTGGGTACCCCTTTAGCGACATTGCATAGCAACATGGAGTATCACGGCAGTTTGTGTTAAAAAAATAATAGTTTTGTGGTGTGACAACACTGTGGTTAAGGTCTGGTTGGGTTTAGGGGCAAAAATCTCTTGGTTAGGGTTAGGGCTAGATCAGGGTTTGGGTTAAAATGATCTTCCTTCTACTTCCTTAAACTTACGCAACCTTCATCATCATGGCAACAATAAACACCACAACGATAGATACAGTTTTTAAAAAACTGTCAAGACTTGCGGTTCGAAGCGGGAAGTGGTCTCCTGCAGTCCTGCTATGGCTATTTGCCATCTATTTATCTAGCCATCCACCCAACCCACCTCCTCCTGGAACTTCATATAGAAGTCATTGGTTTCATGGCATCAATGTCAGACATTGTGGGAGTTCTATAGAAGTTTATCAGACTTCCCTGCACGTTCAAAAATGACGCTTAAGGGGTAACCAGTATGTTAAAAAGTGACGTCAAGGGGTCCTGACCAAGTGTCCGTATGTGACGAGTTGGGAGTGAGAACGGGTTGGTACGTGTGTTGATCATCCATGACTAAACTCCACCAGCTGTTGTTCTGTTTGAAATCCCATCCGTCCATCCATTTTCTTTACCGCTTATCCTCTAGAGCTTGAGGGAGGGAGTGGGGGGAGCTGGAGCCAATCTCAGCTGACACTGGCCGAGAGACGAGGTACACCCTGGACAGGTCGCCAGTCAATCACAGGGCTGACGTATAGCATGGAGACCGACAACCATACACACCTACAGGCGTTTTAGAGTCACCAGTTAACCTAACCTGCATGTTTTTGGTATGTGGGAGGAAGCCGGAGTACCTGGAGAGAACCCACGCAGTCACGAGGAGATCATGTAAACTCACAGAAGGGCTCCAGCTGGCCGGCGGGTTCGAACCAGGAACCCTTTAGCTGTGAAGCGACGGTGCAAACCACTGCACCACCTGTTTGAAATGTTCCAGTTAAAAACATTTTGACAGGGAATTAGATGGCAAAGAAAATGTTCTTAATCTTGTAATCAAACTAGGGATGCACCCATCCAACTTTTTTCTCTCCAAATACCGAGTACTAATCCGACACAAGTGCTGCCTTGTTCCCAAATTTAAAATCTGAATAACTTAATATGTAGAACTAAATGGACTAAATGCATTTTTGACTTTATTGGATAGTGGGCAGTGAAGAGGCTGACAGGAAACAGGGAGAGAGAGAGAGAGAGAGTATGAAAGGTCCCTGGCTGGAATCGAACCAGGGACATTGCAGTTATGTGGCATGCGCTGTAAGTATTCAGCTACTGGGGAGCTCCAGGAATCATTTTTATGTAAGGTTACATGAGGCCAGGGATTTGTGTAATGTGAAAAACAGTGGGACGCTGTGACTGAATGAATGTAATAAATAGCAGAAATGTTTAATTTTATGACATTCACAAAGAAACCATATTTTCCCGGGGTCGCTGGATTATCAGTTCGCTATCGGCGCTCGATCAAACTGTGAAACATCATTTTTTTAATCTCTGTAATACTCTTCCTGGGTTGCTTTCTTAGCTGCTTTTAGCTCTCATAAGAAAGATGCATTATTTTCCACTTTATCACATAGAAATCCAGCATATCTGTCATTTGATGTGTCATAATTTGAGATTTATTGCGTCCGTGTGATGATTCTGTGTTTAATATCAAAACAGATTTAATAGAGCTTGACTGCGGTTCCCTCTCCGACACACTTACGTCACTCTTGCCTTATAACAGTCCCCGCCTTCCAGACATGACTGAAAAAAACAAAAAAAAAAAGGGAAAATGATCCCTAATTAGTATTGTTTGTCATGGAAACCTCCAGAGCAAGTCTGTGGTTTGCACTTAAAAAACGAGAGGAGGAAAGAGGGACGGAGGGAACGAGGGGAAGTGATTTGGGGATGAGGGGAGGTGGGGGGGGGGGGAGTAGCATCATGTCCAGACTTGTCCTGTAGCTACCACTCCTCCTCCTCCTCCTCCTCCTCCTCCTCCTCCTCCTCCTCATCAGACGGAAAAACAGAGAGAAAATAAGAAACAGTGTGAGCTTGTAAAGTCTTTGCAAATGATAACGTGATTGTTTATTAAACCACCACACAGTGACTTTCTCCTTTAATCCTGGATCTTGACGGTGTTGCTCAAGGAAACTTCAGCAGAGAGGATTCTTCCCAGGATAAATGCTTAGCTTGAAATTATAATATTTTTCAGTTTCAGTTCCCGTTTTTCACCAGTTTCATGCATAATTTATATAGAAACTTGTTTTGGAGCTGTTTATTTTTACACTTGATTTAAACACTGATTATATTTGTCATATGAAATCCGCCTGTTCTTGGTCATTGATCATCACATGGTTGTTGGTTTGAATCCCGCCTCCTCCAACCATCATGTCAAACTGCTCCCAATCAGCAGATCAGATATGATGATAACAGTTATGATGCTGGTTATTGTTATCAATGATGGAAATATTAGATTATGATTTTTTTTTATCAATTTGATTAAAATATCTTTATTTATCAGGTATTTAATTAACCAAAAAGCACACAAAATCCATTATATTACAGCATAGTATTTCAATAATGCAATATGAAATTGCATATACCACAATAGAGGGTTTTTTCCATGCTTCTCATGGATGTTTGTTTCGTATCATTTCTCATCTCTCTCACCTCATTTACTGTCGTCTCCTTGCTGCCGTCTATCTGATGACGGCATAAAAATCAAAAACATAACAACAATTTAATAATTAGCCCTTAATTTAGTTGTTAAAGACTTCTCTTTGGCATTTCTGTGACTTATTGGCCAATATACATATATATGTAATAAGCTAAATCAGCTGATAATATCAGTCATACCAACGTATTCCTCATGCTCTGTCCACAGTCTGAATCTGGCCAAAGCTTCAAGTGTTTCCTGTCACTCTCTGATGTTCTGTGTAATGATGGAAATTTTTTTGGGTGGGGGGCGGGGGGTGGGAGGGGTTCAACGGGGCAGCTTGCAACTCCCATAAAACCAGAGAACATGGTGGTAGAGAACAAATCAGTTCAAAGCTTCTATTTTTCAGACAAAGACACACACGCATTCAGCTTCCGCCTACCTGTCTTTGACTTAAAAGTAATTAGGCGCCGTGCCAAACCCCCCCCCCTCCCCCCACACCACACACATACACCTTTCTGCATGGCAGCCGGAAAGCACATTTGGTTGACATGAAAGGCATCAAAAGGCGTCTGAGAGTGAGGACAGAGAGAGACAGAGAGGAACGAGTGCACACACACACTCTCTCTCTCTCTCTCTGTTTTTGTCCCACTCTCTCTCTCTCTCCACGACTTGAAAAGGAGGGATGAAAGAGAGATGAAAGGGAGAGTGTCTTCCTTCTCCTTTTTCCCTGGCGCTGCTGCATCCCCTTTTTCTTGTTCTACTCCGCCCCTACAGCCCACCTGGGATCACAGACATCATCCAGAACACACACACACACACACTTGTTCTTGATGTCAGAGGAGGAAGGCTGCTAAGAGCTAAATTTGAACTCTGACCTAATATTGAGGCTCTCTCTCTCTCTCTTCCATCCTTTCAATGAGTCAGTAGAGGACTCATCAGGTCCGGGGTCAGTCTGCAGTCACTGCTCAGATTTATGCTAACAGCTATTTGCCACTAGAAAGGAGCAAATAGCCTCTACTATCCAGAAACACTGCACCTCATTCATAGTAGCATCAGCTATTAGCATCGCCTAATGTGTATTTGCATTGGCCATCCAGGCATCTCAGTATTGCACCTTATACGCAGTTACCGTTAGCTATTAGCCCTTACCCATTAGGAGTGTCCATTGTGAATTGGCATAAGTTTTAGCTTTATCCATTAGGCCGTGAATCTAGATAAAAGCGGTTATACATTATTGACTTTCTGTCTATTAAGTCTCTCAAAGAAAATGTTTCCAAAGATAAGTATGAGTGGAGAGAGAAGGATTCTGAGTGAGGAGAGCTTTGAGATGGTACGTCATGATCCTGCAGCGCCCTACCTTAAAGGGGACGTATCATGCACATTTCCAGGTCTACATTTTTATTCTGGGGCTCTACTGGAATATACATATTTGCATGATTTTGCCTTTATGCCGCCCCTCAGTTCAGCCTCTGTCTGCAACAGGCTGTTTTAGCTCCTGTCTCTTTAAGGACCTCCTCCCGATGAGTCCACTCTGTTCTGATTGGTCAGCTTTAGGAAGCTTCCTCCTGCTCCAGAGGCCACATAAACAAACTATAGTAGTTGGATTTCACTTCTTTTCCTCGTTCTTTACTTGTAATAATAGACTAATAATAAAATTCTCAAACACATCTGTACAATTCGAGCCAGAATTTAATCCAAAATATGAGAACGGACAACAGGAACAACCCATGGAACAACCTACAACAACAAAAACAACCAATGGAACAACCTACAACAACAAAAACAACCAATGGACGGCCATTTGTGGGCATGCACCAATGATCAGATGTCATCATGAGGAGGAAGTAGAGACAACTTTGCAAACAAAGTGTTCATAGCGGGCTGAGACCCTGGGTTTTGACTTGCAGGGAGCATTTTTTTACATACGTTCACCACAAGTTTTGGACCTTTAACCATGTTTAACGCAAACATCTGACATTATAACTCAGTCAGAAATCAGAAAATGTATTATGTCCCCTTTAAAAGAGCTGCCAACTTAGCTGAAAGGACACTGGGATACAGTGGAGAGTTTAATGAACCTGCTTGACCAAATAGTCCCAGGAACAAGTCTGGATTACCAGCCGAGCAAAGCAGGCAACTGCCCCAAAGCCTCAGATCCACAGCGTCCCGAGGACCCCGTATTCACTGATTGTCAGTTGGTTTGTGGTAATTTAATGCAGTTAACCATGGCCAGAGCTTGAGAATGAATGAACATATATCAGCAGTATTACAATTTACCCACAAGCAGCTTTAATTCTAATGGTTTCAACCTTCAGGAAGTCCATTTAAATTAGTTTCATGTTAGTTTCAACTCATCCACATCCTCTTCTCTTAATGTGGATAGATAGAAAAGATAAATCAATCCGTACAAACACACCTCACCTCTCCGGCCTTCCTTTTTACTCCCAGGTGAGTTGCGTCGTCAGCAGCAGAGCGAAGCCGCACAGGTAATCAAACCGGTAGTGACTCTTGAGTGCGCAGAGGCCGGAGGAGACGTGTACTAACATGGCCGAATTACACGGTCCTGCTGTGTCAGTCTGTCTGTCAGATTACAGAAACACAGCGAACAGAGCTATCAGCTTACTGTCACACAGGGCGGCTGCTATTCACATCCAGACTCTGCACACACACGCACGCACACACACACGCAGACACACACACAGCGAGCAGGTTTCCTCATCCTGAACAGGATCCTCCCGGGCTGTGGCCAGAATTTCTGACCCATGAATCTCTGTTCTGGTCGTGTGTGTGTGTGCGTGTGTGTGACAGATAGAGGCCTCTCTTTTCCCAGCTCACCCCCCATGAATAAAAACACAGACAGAAAATGAACCCTTGTTTAGCCATCGCCACACACACACACACACACACACACACACATACACACACACACACACACACACACACACACACACACACACACAGACATACTGAGGCTAAGTGTCCTTGCAGATGGAAAGTAAAATATGTGGCCCATGAAACGGAGCTTGAATGTTGTCTGTGTGTGGTGGTGTGTGTGTGTGTGTGTATGTGTGTGTGTGTGTGTGTGTGTGTGTTGGAAAATAAGTGTGTATGTGTGTGTAAATGTTTAATGGTGTTTGTAGTGTATAAAAGTAGGTGGGGTCATTACAGAAGATGCTGGCTTAAATCTGCAGGCTGTTAAGAAATGTCAAGATGTTTCTGTGTTGTTTCAAGTGCACAAGTTTTATGAAGTCAAGACTTTATGAGTGTATCTTAATCTGTTGGAATGACCAAATAGTTTAAAAAAATAACACTCTATAGTTCAATGAGAATTTACAACCAATATTGAAATAAAAAATAAAAAAGAAATGACGTGAGTTGGTTTGGTTTGGTTTGGTCTGGTGTGGTTTTATTCTGTCATAAAACAACTGACAGATGCAGAAACACAAAATACAAAATACACATACTGTAAAGAACTCCACATCAAGCTGAAACTACAATATTGATATATTGCGTCATAAAGCTGATATGGCTAACACGTTAGCAAGCAGTTGCTTATTTACACATGAATCACGTTTGTGTCCATCTGATGAATGTAAGTCTGGTTTGGTTTCCACTAACTCCTAAGAAAAAAAATGTCTCTTAAGCTGTTAGATCTTCCACTTTCTTCACCTCTTCAGCTGATTTCTGTGTGTCTACATTTGGATTTATCAGATCTAGTTTGTTGAAAACAGCTGCCTGCTGCTGCTGGAAACACTGAGACTGAATTATACTGTAAATGTGCTGAAAAACAAAAAAACAGCTAAAAGCTCTGTAGAGGCACACAGCAACACCTCTCGCATTACAGACAGTCATTTGATCCACTATTCACATAAATACATGTATTATCGCATTAAAGACTGAGACTGTGTCAAGTCGGGTAAATTCTTAAGTGCTGTTTTCAACTAAAAACGACGATGCATCCACAGCAGGCGTTTCAGCTCGTTTCTGCAAATACCTTCATCCATAATTCTCCTCCTGGGCATGTGAGGAGGACAGACGAACACAGAAAACCAGCAAAGAAGAAACTGTGTAGTATTTCAGTTTCCGCAGCTGCTTTCTGATGTTTTGTTTATTGGGAGATTACACCAGTTTCAGCAAGAGAAAGGTGTTAAATAGCTACGTTTGGCTCTAAACAAGCAGAACAACACTCACAAGAGGCTGTCCGCCATTGTTGTTATTGTCGTTGTGTTTCTTCTTCTTCCTCTTCTAAGGAAGAGGAAAAAGCCACCATCTGTTTTGTCAGCTGTATGACATTATTTATACAAAGCTCTGTTTTCCTCGTACACATGACAACGCCAAGCCGACGTTTTCACATTTACACACTCTGGAAGATGTTTTGGAAAAACTCCATTTTTCAGGGGGAGAAAAAAACACTGTTTTAGTCTGGATGAAGGGCCAAAACAGTGAGAAAAAGATGCTTTTACGGATTTAGCACTAAACTACTATATCACTACTATACTACTGATGATCACCCTGCCTACAGCCATATTCACTCTCTACAGTCAGACCCCTGATGTAAATAATATATGCAGAGTGGAACAAAAAGCCAAATTTTAAAACACCACAGAGCACAGATACAGTTCATATACTTACTGTGAGCATGTAGTGAACATAAAGTGAGTAAGAATATAAGAAATGTGCTATAACATTACTTAAAAATACTGATTTCATCCCTTTAAGTTTATGAAGCTCAGGCTGTCAGAGATAAAGAGTGTGAGGTCTGTGTGTGTAAAAAGAGGGTTAAGCTGCACACTTCTGTTTCTTCTCTCTTCCCTAAAGCAAATTAAAGTTGATGGTGTTCCCGTTACCTTCCAGTACACCCAAAACACAGCTCACTTAGCTTCTTCAGATGATCTTGGCTTTTTAAATTTCATATTTCTGTATTTCTTCTACATGCACAATGACTTGAAATGAGTGCAGCACTAGAATAAGGTTGACTTCCTTCCTCATCAGTATTATAAATAGATAATAAGAAGGTCAGAACAAAATAATATAAGCACACACTACCATGACATTAAAGCTGATACATGTATGATTTGGTATTATGACTGATCTTTTGGCAAGTCAACATGTGGATCAGTACTTACAGTAAATCTCTAGCTTCTCAATTCAGAAGAAGGTGGGTTCTGGTAATCTGGGTAAAAAAAAAATTGCTCCAATTCTATGTTTTTAGATTTAGTTGCATGTTGGAGTGCCGCAAGAGTTAGTATTTTTGCCTCATCAGGGGGTTACATGGCATTTAAATTGGTGTGGTGTGTTCACTAAATTACAGCTGGTTTTCACTCACGTGTCCCCCCAAGTCAGACATGTCAAATGTGTTCTCAAAATAAAACTTGCTTGCTTCCCATATTCCTGCTTGTCACATGTGTGCTCCTTGAGAGTCCAACTGCGTGTCGGGCGTGAGCTCCACAAATCCAAATGTTTGTCAGGTACTCTCATCAAGTCATTATCGAATGTGACCTCCAAATACCAACCGGTCAATAAAGTTCTTCTTAAATCCGACTGGATATCAATCTGAGTTCTCGAAAATCCAACAGTCTGTCAAGTGTGCGCTCACTAAATCCAACCCATCACCACCTACGTGTTCTCTAAATCTATGTCTTCATCGAATGTGTTTAACAAACAAAAAGTGGCGTCTTTACATTTGTTTATATTCTTTTCAGTTTGTATTGTAAAAGTCTGACAAGAAACGGTGCTGCAGCTAAAATATTAAAGATTCTGACTTGACAAAAAAGGCAGTAAAACCTTTTGGTCATTTTAATTTTTCTATATTTTCTGTAAACCTTATCTCGCTTATACTGATGATTGCTTCTGGCGTTTCTGTCCACAATAAACAACACAAAGATAGATCCGTGAGTGCCGGTGTTTTCTTTGTTGTAAACCTTATCTCAGGGTTAGGGCCAGTTTTAGGGCCAGGGTTAGGGCCAGGGTTAGGGTTAGTGGTTAGGGTTAGGGGTTAGATATAATGATCTAAATGCAGTCTTAAAGTCTTCTCTACACTTCCAGATATTTAATTAGTAAATGCCTTTATTTTTAAATATATCATTAGTTATCTAATCAGTCATATTTAAAGATATTTAGTCTAAAAACAGAATTAACAAAAGGCTAAAAAAACAACCTAATCAGCCTTAAAAAGCCACACAGAAACAATACTGAAAGCATGACATCAGTTTCCTCAGTGATTGCTCTGACAAGAAATGAGTACAGGGGGAGAAAAAGAATGGATTTATTTATTGAAAAGGGAATGAAGACATGTCTGAGGCCGCTGTCAGAGACGTGAGCCAACAGCAGAAGAATTATGGACTCCCTTGTACTGACTGAACTGGGAATGGAAGGTCATCCCACCATAGCTCTGACCTCCTGACTGGTTTTAGTCTCTGGGCTCGCAGCTTGTCAACAACATTTTTAGGTAGCAACATATGCTGTTCTACTGTAACTCCAAAGCTCGTGCGTGTCAACAAAATCCCCACCGCATGGCTATCACACCATCTCCGGAGCTATTTGTTGGCTCTGGCTGTGTTGACGGAGCGCTGATGAGATGCTTGGCTGTTTAATGTGAGTGTAATGTTCCGCTAATGTCTCTGCAACGGCATTATCTGATCGGCTATTCTTGGCCCGAGGCTAATGCTCGTGGTGATTACAGATAGTGATGAGGACAATGTTTCAAATATTTGTTGCTTGGTCGGGTACCAGGGTGGACTAATGCTTATGGACTCGTGGCACCCTGTAACGGAAAGTTCAGTGGTTTTAAGCCCCGCAGCAGCCGTTAAGTCCTGTCAGTGACCTTGTGTTGGGATAACTCACTCATAATCATAATAAATCATAGTAATTTGTCTTAAATAAACGTGGTGAAAACTGCTATAAAAATGAGTTGTTGGAGAATGTCTTGAGGAATGTGGTAAAACTGAAAATCTCTATTAAAAATAAGAATTTGATGCCACTTATATTATTAGATGTTGATAATGAGGTAAAATCCAGATGTTTGTCATGTTATGAAGGGTTTTAGGTGTATTAACATTTCTATTTGATGCAAAAAGATTGCTGATGTGGTCAATCAGTTTTACATGATAATCCAGGAAACTTTATGGTGCTTCTGAAGATTTTCACAGAAGTCTTAAAGGTACCCATGTATGTTAACATGCACTGTTTCCCACCAATATTGTGTATTTTATGTATCTTTAAGGCCTAAAAAATTGGTTGAATTCATTCAACTAACAGTGTTGTCCAATGATAACAGAATCACCTTCTTTCAAAGAGGAGATAATGATAAAATGATAAAAAAAAAAAACATTTCCTGTCTCATAAAACATTTGCAGAGAAGAATCTTGAATTAGAAGAATCATCCATGTTTGCTTGCTAGCAGTCTTCTTCTCTTCCTGTCCGTTGGCAGCACATTACTACATACCTTATCATGTTACCGCCAATGATTGTCATTCAGTCAAATAGTGTGAAACCATCAGCACCCACATGCATGACCGTCCTTTAGCATGTGCAAAAGATACTAACAAAATGGGGACCCACTCCTAAAACCATTGCTCCCAGGCACCACCAGTGGCTAAAAACTCTCCAGGGTAACTTTTAGGAAGTGTTTAGACTGATCACATTGTGAATTTTTGCCTTTTGTTATTTGTGTGAATTAGAGCACTGAAGTGTTTTTGAAGTTTGATTCACCCAGCCAGTGTACCAACTAGAGGTGGATGTCAGTTTCAGTTAATTTCGCTTTCGATAGACCAACACCCATTAACCAGTTAGTTACTGGTTAATGGGTGGCTGTCCAGCAGTCGGTGGTCAGAGCTAGCTTGTCTGCCCTGGTTAGCTTGACTTTCAGCTCATCCTTCGTCTCCTCAAAGTGTTTTCGACGTGTTTAGTCACAGTAGCTCTCAATGGCATAACGTACTCGGGCTCAGTGTACCGAACAAGCTCTTTGGTGATCTTCGGACATGGCAGCTGGGTGCTTGTTGTTAATGTGGTACGGCATATAAGATGTCCCTCCGCCCGTCCCCCCAACAACTGTTTTTGGGAAAACAACATTACTTTTTTATTATAACTTACATCATAGTATAGTTACATACTCACACTCTTTATAAAACTTTATAAGACTGCCTGTCTTTTGAGCTCCTTATCACCTGTCATAGTGGTATTTGGCAGCTTGACATATTCCGTTTCTGCAGCAGACAAGTCGGAAGACGCTTTGGACTCGTTTTCACTCGTCATAAATTTATGTCCTCAGAAAAACACATTACCCGGAGCCTTCAGAAACTCCCGCAGGTTCAACTGGATGATGTTGTGAACATGTGATTGTCTAGCTGTTAGTGGAGTGTGTATGAAAGTTAACCTATAGACCGATAAGTGTAATCGGTCAAAAATATTCTCGACGGTTAACTGATTAACTGTTGACATCTCTGGTACCAACTGTACAGACAGTAGCTGTTGAATAACTAGCAACATATACACTGTGTGTATATGTCATACACAGTGTAAAGGTCCCATCTATACATAAAATAAAGAAAGTTCTCTGTGATAAAATATAGTATTTGAAATTCAAGGTTCACTCACCAGCTGTTTTTTTTCCGTGTTTGGGGATTTGATGGAGCAAATCATTGCAGCATCAAGACTGTTGAGCATCTCAAGTTTACCTCAAGGACAGTGAGGCAATATTTGAACTGGAATAGCAGCAGGTACTATGGGAAAAATATATCAACAGTTTATTAAGTCAGTATGATGCAACGGGGAGTTTCATCGAAGTAATCTAATTAATCAAAAGCATGTTGATAAATCCTGTAAATTATAGCAAAGAAAGAGAGGGAGATTGGGAGACGGAGGGAAAGAAAAGGAAATAGATTTAGGGAGGGGGGGGCGAGAAGGGAGAGGCAGGAACTATTCTGGCTACGATAACCATCAACAAACCAGACAGTCTTTCAGAGGTGGAAACCCAGATGTGTATGTGTGTGTGTGTGCGTTTCCCCTCAGGTCATGTAACATGTGGTAAGGAGGCAGTGTTTTTGCGGTAGTGTCCATTCAGGCTCTGGCTCCTGAGGGAACCTTCCAGAAGGAATGAACGCTCTTCCTCTGGGAGGCCCGTGTAGGAAGTGCAGCTTTCAGCGGGGAGGAACCGGCCTTCACACCCCCTGCTGCTTTTCACATTAAGGCCGTGGCAGCTATGTTATAGGATATAACCGTTAATCTAATGTATTTTATGGCGGCTACTAGTTCAGTTCATACATTTCATGGGTCAAACCAGTTACACAGGGTTTGGACCCCATAACTTTTAATAATAATGTGCACTTGATGTTTTAATATCCTGTAAAAACAACTTTTACACACCTAAAGATGATTTTCGTTTGGAGACATTGCATTTTTGGGGGGCAGCTGATCCTAGCACACATGTGTCATAAATGTAATGTTGATTGAAATGTTTCACATGTTTCTCCAAAACACATTACAAATGTTGCTTCCAATACAATGTGAGACCAGAATCTGGTTTTAACTGATAACAATAATGATTATAATTAATATCTCTAATGGAAAAATAACCAAACATTTAATTTTACTCATCTAACATGTAGAATGCAAATACCTGGCATTTAACTAATGTATATTCAAAAATGGTAATTGCATGTGGCTATGTTTTAACAATGTTAGCTTAATATTACCCCTTTAATCTCACAGTTGGCTTCACCATTCAAGCATTTGTTTGGCTTAAAGGGGACATATTCTGCACATTTCCAGGTCTATATTTTGATTCTTGGGCTCTACTAGAATATCTTTGCATGATAAATAGTTCTTATTTATCTTATACTGTCCCTTTATGCAGCCCCTTAGTTCAGCTTCTGTCTGAAACAGGCTTTTTTAGATCCTGTCTCTTTAAGCCCGCCCCCCCCCCCCCGATTTCTTTTTCCTCATTTGTTACGCAAAACGGCAACTTCTCAAATACATCTGTACATGTTCGAGCACCAAAATCAGATCAGGAATATGAGAGTGGACAACAGGAACAACCCGTGGAAAAACTTGGCACAAAGACTACGGAATAGACGTCTGTTTATGGACATGTGCAATGAGCTTGAGAGAGTGGAGAAAACATTGCAAACGAAGCATTCACAGCAAGTTGAAGCCCTGGCTTTTGACTCGCAGGCAACATTTTTACATAACACTATATAGATAACAGAAAAAGCATGATATGTCCCCTTTAAAGGTTAGCCTATGTTCCAGATAAATGCTTGGAAGACAACAATTAGTTGCTAGTTGTTTAGCAAATGTATACATTATAGGGCAGGTACGCTCATGTATTCTTATATAACAGAGGCAGATCATATTGCCTGTAACATTTAGACTTTTATTTGACTAATAGATTCAACCTCTGCAGTATCTATCAATCAGCTGATACATGAACATCCTGCAAGTTGTAAAAGCTAATGGTTCGGCTGAAGCACTCTGACAGAACAGCGTCGAGGCTCACAGATTCACCTTTTGTGGCGGTTAGCGGTCAGGCTAATGCATTCCAACATTTATAGTGTTTAGAGGTCGGGCCTCATGCATTCAGCCTTTGTGATGGTTAGCGGTCAGGCTAATGCATGCAGACATCCAAGGTCACTGGTGATTCAGCTAATCGGCTTTAAAAAAATGTTTTAAAACATTTAAACTGGTTTAGCTGGACATCATTTGACTTTCTAGGCAGAGGACGCGACCACAGAAGAAGACAGATAATTTAAGAAAATAAGCTGAATCAACCACCCTGTTAGTAAAATAAATGTTCTGTATTTTTTTGCAGAAGGACTTTCTTAATTTGATATGACTGGAAACCAACACACACGTCTTCTGTTGCTCTTTACTCAACTATTTGTTTCTATTTTTGTTCTCATCAAATATTGTGACATATCTCTTTATTAAGGGCTATAAGATAAAAATTGCATAGTTGCTTTACATTGTTTCATATCCATTCAGTTTCTTGAGCTTTTTTGGTATAATGATAAGTAAGAAACTCTATTTAATAGGGAAAGTCTATATTTCAAAACAATACATAATTACAGATAATCATGTAGAAATGTGTTTAATATGCGAACTAAAAACATATCTGGTCGTACAGATGGTGTTGCAGAGACGAGGTTTGCAGTTTTTGGGGGCGATCAGGAGTTGTTTTACTCTCTAATAAAGCCCCCTTTTGTTAGCCCCATTCCCCTTGAATCCCCTCACCCTCCACCTCTACCCGTCTCCCCCCCCCCCACTTTTCTTAACAAGGGACCTTTAATTTGGCGAGAAGGAAGCAATGAATTGTAGAGCATACTTTTCCACGGGCGGCCTGGGAAGTGCAGACCCCTCTCTCTCTCTCTCTCTCTCTCTCTCTCTCTCTCTCTCTCCTTGTCCCGTGCAAAACCCAATAGGTAACACATGTGAGACTTCAGCTACTGCACTCCTCCTCATCGCTCGCTTTCTATGTTCCTCTCTCTCTCTCTATCACTCCCCCGCTCGCTCACTTTCACGCTCATCGGGCACCGATGCTTTTGAAATGTAAGAATCAGGCACATGATATGAAAATAAATCTGATATAAAAACTAAAGCACAAGCTTTTCTTTAATGTATCATAAAGCTCCCGTCACTCTTGAGTCACGAATTTCAAAATTTCAAATAACTTAAAAAGACGGAGGAGATAGAACCAAACCATCACCTTAATCCTTCCCAAAGCTCATTTTTCTTGTTTTCCACAATTCCAGCCTTTTAATAAATATGGAGAGGGCTTTTCCTTATTTTCTTGCACATAGTTGGATCAGTGAACTTGTTTGGTTTCTGTGTTGAGAACTTTATTTGTTGATTATTTGGTGTTTTGCTGTGAGTTAAGCCCTGAAGGAGCGTTTTTGTATCACAAATACAGAAAGCAAACCTTTTTTATTCAACACATGGACAATGTATCGACCACTAATAGTCTTCCTCAGGTAAAGGTGAGAGCGTGAACACACCTGTGTATGTATATATCATACATGTAAGAATTATATTGTCTTTTTGTGCAGATAATTTCTACCCAGCACCTGCGAGGATGTACAAACAAATGATTTATACAAACTCCATCTGCTTCCACTTGGACTCATAAACCATTATCAAGTCTCACAGGGGATATACTCTACTGGACGTGTTCTTTTATCTGCTGAAGAGGTTTATTCATACAGTGAGTTTCATTTTTCAGGCTGACCACTGAAATACCAACATGCTCTCTCTCATTTTTGTTTATTTACCGGTATGTGATCTTTATTGTTGATGATTCTCTCACTTGTGTTTCTTTTTTATCTTTTATCTCTCTGCTGAAAAAATATATTCATACGTAATGTGTGGCTCTCGGGGTAGCTTCTGTCGGTGTGTGTGTTTAGCTGTGTGTGTGTGTGTGTGTGTGTGTGTCAGGGAGAGTTTATCAGAGGAGACGTGTCAATTAGCTGGGGGGCACAGAAGGCAGAGCCAGAGGTCAGAGGTCGGGCCGGGGGGTATTCGTCAGCTGTCACTAACTATAAAAACTTACTGTGCTCATGCACATGTTTGTGTGTGTGTGTGTGTGTGAGATGGCGAGGGCCTCGTTGCGGGTCAGTAGTCACTGAGCCGAGACTGAGAACACATGCTTTTACACACAAACACACACCAGCTCACTGTGTGTGGTGACACCTTCATGCAGCACAAAATTAAACTAAATGACCTTCTAAAGACCCATGTTTTATTTCTCCTATATACAGTATATGTATACATTTTACTAGATCAGTAATGAAATGATTGAGTTGAATAGATGTGAAGACAACATCACATCCTCACAATACTGGACTCTGCCATTCAGAAAGTGGAGGCTTTCCAGTTGAAAAGCAGAATCTAATTAATTCATCTTTATTACAATTACTGTTTTAAAAATTCTCCTTCCCTCCTCTCACTACTCTGATCCCACTATGAGGTGATTTATCTGTTATCTACTGTAACCAAAGCAGTTCAAACTCATGACATTTTTGGGAAAAGAGCAGTAAGCTCCCACCAAACACAATCCAAGTACAGTGAATCAATTTATTTGTCTCGTTAGTTTGTCTCTGACAAGTTTTCCCATTTTTGGAATGTATTTTGAGTTATTCTTTAGAAGATCCAATCCAGTCATAAAGAATCTGTCAGCAAACTTTATCGCCTGTATCTCAGAAAGATCTACATACTGCTAATGAATAACACGGAGTTACATGTTGCCATGTGTGAAAACGGCACCGCAGAGTCTGTTAACCAAAATAAATAAATACATATTTTTTATGTTGAAATCGAGTTAGACTTTGGGATGTGTTCCAGGTAAACATTCACTAAGAGACATCATCGGCCAATAAAAGTGTCCGAACTCCTACAAACATCAATAAAAGCCAGCTGGTTTCAGTGTAGACTCGTCTGTTAATGCGACCGATGCCAAACGTCTCATATAAACAGCTGAGAGTCTGAAACAGCTTTTAAAAATGACGCATTTTTTTTAAAAATGCTGCAACTTTTAAATGTTGTAATGCTCACTTGATATCGAATTTCAACTCTGGACATTCTTTTGTAGTTTTTGCCATCATTTATATCAGTAATAATAACATTTTACTCACCTAGTTAATTGCTGAAATCTGAATACAACATAACACAAATGCAGTCATTCAGGTCAAGAAAACAGTCAAATTATTACGCAAACTGTTCGTTGCAAATATCCATCGCAGTTTACAGACTGACCTCCTGTTTCTGCTCTCTACCGTACTAACTGTAGCTGTGCGCATGCAGTTTTTCTGCACAATAAGGGGGATTATTACAGACATTTACTGACAGATACACTTGTGTTTTTTGTTCCAAATGAAGCGGTTTAGATAATCTTGATGGACTTGTTCAGAACTTGTCTGACTGCTCGTGTTTTTTTACTTTGTTGTAGCGATGATGAGTTCAATGTTACCATAATCAATGGAAATGATGACCGGAGTTACACAAATACGACCCATTAACCTGCAGAGACTTCAGACATTTATTAAAGAAAAGAAAAGAAAAGTTAAATCCCCGTCAGACCTCAAATGATGACTCTTACATAATGATTTCAGTTTTCCAAAGTTCACGTATAGGCTTTCTTAAGGTCTGGAAATTACCTGTTCCTCTGAGAGCTTAAGTGTTTTCTCTAGCAGAGCGAGAAGTGATCAGTGTCAGTAGAAAAGTTCTCTCTGTGTTGGCAACCGCTCAAAACAAAGTACAGGCTTTAGACCGCAGACAGAAGCATTATGGCTACATAATGCCTCCTTTCCTCTCCATCCTCTCTCGCTCTCCTTCTCATGCCCTCCATCCCTCCTTCCATCTACATGTCTTCCTCTTTTCTCCCCGCAGTCTCATGTGTGTGTGTGTGTGTGTGTGTGTGTGTGTGTGTGTGTGTGTGCCCAATAATAAGAGCAGTGTGTGTGTTTGTGTGTGATCACAGAGGACATGATTAGTTTCCTTCATTAGGCTAAAGACCAGGCTTTGCTCCATGGCAAATATTGGGCCATGGAAATGAGACATTTACACACACACACACACACACACACACACACACACACACACACACACACACACACTGAAAGGGCACACCTCTAACACTCATCTAATATGTGCTCACAGTCCTGGACAGGACATTCCTCATTTATTCAGCAAATGGTCACAGACACACACACACACACATATATGAAAAGCGTCAAATGCACACACACACACACACACACACACACACACACACATACATTCTGACCACATTTTGACACTCTCCCACACACGCCGAGTAAACATACACGTTCACAAAATCAAAAGTCTGCAAATACACACACACACGCACACACACTCAAGCACATCCCCATGGAAAGCACACACACACTCACACCGAGTTCAAACCACACTCACACACGTGCCAAAGCAAATGGGCACAGGTTGTGGGTCGGCGGTGTGTTCCTGTGGCTTTAATTAATTCCAACGATTAATGAGACGTGATCAGTTCCAGACTCAGCCGGGCCAACAGCCGCACATATGTGTGTGTGTGTGTGCGAGCGGCCTTGCACTAAAACACACCGATGGTTTAGTCCACCCAAACATACCGACCACCTTCACTGCTTCACCAACCAAACAGGAGGGGCGGCTACCACGGCTTGATGCTGAAGTACCTTAAAGTGCCGCCGACGGCCGCTAAGTCAGTCATTCCTTTCAACGAGTCATTATGGTCTCAATCATTAAAGTCGGACCCTCTAATAAGTGAACCGGTGGTCACTTTGGAAATTATTGCACCGTTAATAAGATTTGAAGACTTACAGTAGCTTTGATGTCTGGCGTGTGGGCGATGATTGACAGCTGTGATTGACAGTTGGCTCACCTGCTGCTCTCCCCGGCGCCGGGACTCACACTGAGTCAGACTATTGTTGCAATATTTCGCTAAGTTTAAGTTTAATTATGATACCTGCCCTGTTAGCACAATTTAGCTGAAGAAGCTAACGGTAGCCCAAGTGTGCAGCGCTCTGTGTTCTCAGTAAGCTAGCGTTAGCTCGGGTCCGAGGTAGCAGGCGTGTTTCCAGAGTGTGAAAGGCAACACCTGCACTCCTTATTTGGAAATGGAAAATATGGCGTCGACACAGTTCCAAACCAGCTCCAATGCAAACCAGTGGGTGACATCACACCTCTCTATGTCCATCTTTATATACAGTCTATGTACATTACCAGCTGTTACTACTACTGCTACTTCTGCTAATGCTAACACTACTAATACTACTGCTGCTACTTTTGCTACCATTACAAGGCCATTATGCCATCACCATATAAAGCAGTCATTTTAATTGTCTGGTAGATGTTTGTTAAAATCATTCAACAGGACGCCTTAAATATACACTCACAGAGCACTTTATTATAACACATGGTCAATCTAATGCAATCCAATACAACAGCTCTGCCATATCTTCTACTTTTACAAAGATTATATATTTTCAGTTTTCAGAAAGGTGATAAAACTACTTGAGGTTTATCATTGAGGTCCACCCCATTAACATGCCACCCACTCGTGTGGGTTAAAACGCACGTTGGTCAGAACTGCAACTCGCAAATACATACATACGTAAAAACACACCCACACACATAGTGCAAAAATGTTTTTTTTCCCACAGACACACACACACACACGCACACACACACACACGTGTGTGGTGTGTAGCTATGTGCTGAGCTGGTGCTGCGCTGGCTGGTAGAGGAGGAAGAGGGTTTAACGCAGACAAAGACAGCCAGGCCCCGCCCACAGGAAGAGACTGCCGAGGTGGACACCAAATCTGACCTCTCCCCCCTCCCGCCCCCCCACCCCACCGAGTGTGTGTTTGACCAGAGAGACATCCAACATACGGACAGTGTCAAGCTAATATGTGTGCATGAGCTCATTTCAAGACCGTCTCCCCCACACACACACACAGACACACACACACAAACACACACACACAAACACACACACTTTGTGCTGCTGGTTGTATAGTGAGGTTTGGAGTTAGGAGGGAAACTCCCATAGATAGAGGCCCTGATACACACACACACACACACACACACACACACATATATATATATATATATATATATATATATATATATATATATATACAAACAGAGCTATTTTTCCATCATTTGCGGTGCAGGGAGCTATGTGCCGATGTTTATGGCACTGTATGTCTGTCTGGAAAGATGTAGGGGTGTGTGTGTGTGTGTTTGTAAGTTTGTGTGTTTAAGTGTGCGGGAGTGTGTGTGTGTGTGTGTGTGTGTGTGTGTGTGTGTGTGTGAAGGAGCGAACAGTTTTCTTGGAAGCGTCGAGTGCTGCTGTTTGTGTATACGTCTGTGTTTGTGTGTTTGTGGTGTGTGTACGTATCACTCAGTTTATGTGTTAGTCTTAGATTATCGCTGTGTGTTTTTGGAGAAAGTGTTTATGCAGTCAAATTGGTCTTCCCTTCTAGAGACATGTACTCACATGTCAGAAGGTCTGGCTCAGCTGCTCTCTCTCTCTCTCTGTTTGTCTTCTGTGTTTTTTTTTTCCAACAGCCAACAACACTTCATTATCAGATACTGATATTAATGTGGTTTATGTTTAACTTCCTGGTGCTCTAACTTTGTCTCTGGAGGCCCAAACATTTTGAAATAAATCAGTGCTACGGCTGAAATCTACCCCTCATTTATCCCTTCATTATTCTCCACACACAGTCATAAACACTCAATAGTTTACTCTAATAACACATCATCATTCTGTAAAGAGATAGCGTCCGCACAATGGATTGTAACTCCCAGTCTTTTTTATTTTTAACTGAAAAAGGCAACATTATGACCTCACGGAGTCTTCATCAGGCACATCATGGCCAACATGACGAAGAGGAAGGCACCAAAGTAGTGACATCATGCCGACATCATTGTAAACAACAATTGACACGATTAGCTCATTGTCAATTCCTGAAGAAAGTCACAGAAAACTTAACATTGGTTGTAAAATCTACATATGTTTTGCAACAAATATTCATATTCTTCATATTCATTCTTTTTTTTTCCCTTCATCATCATTTTGTGCCATCACCAACAGATGTAGAGACACACAGCTGTAATTCTCATGTCCATCAGTGGAATTTTTAGCACTCGTTACTAGCCGAGCAGGTTCAACATGAGGACACAGGTTGTAGAATTTAAAAAAGATGGGTTTATTTACCCTCCAAAAAAAGAGAAATGGTCAAAAAAAGAAGGGAATACTTACTAAATTTGGCTTTAAATGGTCAACAACACAAAACTGAATGTTAAATATATCAATCTGAACCGCAACAGAACTGAACAACTGACTAAAACAAACCACTCTAATGCCGCCATGAGGTGGACATTTGTAGATATGAGTGAAATGTCTATCGGATGGATCGCTATAAAATCTGGTGGAATGATGAATGGTTCGATGATCATCAGGTCAACATTTCTCTCTGTCTGCTACTTTAGTTTATAACCAAACACCTGCAACACTAATGTCTTTCTCATCAGTCTCAGCTGTACTTTGAGTAAATATTACCTGCTAAATATCAACATGTTAATTCGGCCTTTGTGAGCATGTTAGCATTCTAACGCTAATATTTACCTCAAAGCACCACTAAGCACAGCCTCGCAGAGCCACTAGTGTGTCTGTAGACTCTTAAATTGACCCCCCCCCCAACTTCCTTTAAGCAGAGATGCAGTTTCTCTGAAGGGCCTCCGTGATGAAGACGTACCTAGCTCTTTAGTGATTTGTTTCACCGCTACAAAACCTCCGTACCAAACACATCACAGTAGTTTACACCCTTTTCTGTTGGTCTCTGCCAGATGTGGATAAATCTCCATTCAAGCCTGAAAACACAACATGTATAAGAAAGTGATTCACCAAACACCCAAACCAGAGCCAGTTTGCTTTTTTTTGGAGGGGGGTACATCATTTCACAGATTCCTTGTTTGTTCATGCTGCTCTGAAAAGTGGCTCAAACAAATTTTTGGAATCACTGAGGTTAAGATAGCTGAGGTATAATTATATGTGTGGTTCTTTGTCAAATCACCAAACTGAGCATTCCTGCACGGTATTTTTTTTATGGGGTCAACCGCACATACACATTTATATTCCTCGGAATACTTTGTCACTTTTGGTGCAAGAAGTTTTTTGTTGTTGGCTTCCAGTAAGGATGCACACTTCAAAGCATTCAAGTAGATCTGAGAGTACAAAGACACACACATATAAATATCTTTGGTGGACATCATACAAAGCCTTAAATCTGTGTTGTAGTTTACACACACACACACACACACACACACACACACACACACACACACTTACGCTTTCTGTTACATTAAAACTCATTTTTAGATGCAGTTTTCAAAGCGTACGAGTATTTTGGTGGAATGCAGACACACACACACACACACCGACACACTCGTGTATATATCCCCCTGAGTACCCTGTCACTATTGGATGTACACATCAAAGCCTACAATGCCTGTTATGTGTGTGGCGACAGACAGTAATTAACTGGGAACATCCCAGTGGGACCAGTACTGACTGACTCCATCAATCACAGCCAATCTGCTGTAACCACTGGAATGTCTGCAGGGAGCTCGCAAGCTAACATTTCGTTAGCACAGGAGTGAAGGTTAGGTTTGTGCTCATAACAAAATATTTGTTTGGTAATGTGAGGTGCATAATCATGTATTAGAAAGATATGTTTTCACCTGTCAGTGTTTGTGTTTGTGTATGAATTAGTGTTGCACATACATACCGTATATGATGCTAGTGTTTCATTGCTTACCTGCATTTACCAAGTTCTATACTGTTGCTTCAGTTTAGTTTCATTTAGTAAAAGCAGGTAGTGGAAAAGTAAATTATGAGAGAATCATCATTATTGCAGCCAACTAGCTGCTTTAAACTGTCGTCTTGCTACAGCTGACTGAACATGAACGCTCGTCTTGTCTCCAGCAACAGTAAAATATTCCAACAGTTCTTAGCATTGCAGTATAGTTTAATATAGTAACGCATAGTTCATACAGAAAACAATAGAAAAGTCGCAAATACATAACTAACACTGCAATGATAGATGAAAAAGTGAATCAGTAATATAGAAACAAATGTATGTTTATGATGCAATATGCATGATATTTTCTTGTAACAAATTTAACATTTGAAGCTCTGAAGACTCTCTGATTGATCATTTTATGATGCCAAATTGAACTCAGACTGTTGCAGCCTGAACAGAGTGTAGTGCTGTAAGTTAAATGACAAACTGAACTGTAAAAAGTTAAATTTCTTCAATTTTAAAATCATAAAACAGACATTTATGGTCTGTGTCTCACAAAGGAGAGACTGTGTCCCAATCAGAGGAGGTCATGTGACAGAAAGCAACATATCCTCACGGTTTGGCTGTTTATCATTCCTCCGGGAGGTCAGAAGCAGTTTTATATAGTCTATTTTATTGTTGATGGAGTGGACATTGGTGAGGAAGATTAACAGGAGAAATGGTTTGGGATCAGATGGCTTGGATGTCAGTTTGCTTGCTGCGCTTCTGCTTCCTCGCTCACCGCTTTTGGCGTCTCCCCGGCCAGTCGTTCTCGTGGGGCGACGCCGGAGCGAGCCAAGGCAACGCAGGTTCTCCAACGTATCACGTAGCCTCCTATGTCTCCACTGTATTACCGTATATCACACAGTATATGTGCAAACACATTAGACTGCTGTATAAGACAATAGTGGTTGCCTTTTTTTTTTTTTTTAAATGCATTGATGACAATAATGAGCTCAACCTCGCGGTATGCATCACCTGACCCTGCTATGGCTCATTCGATAAAAGATTGAATCGGACTAAGAGGCTATGCTGTACCTACGATGACCATGTGCTGAGTCTTTGGCACTACGTCGCAGGCTACACTCCTACATATTAGACATATGGCAACACAAAATAGTCCCATATTCAGTAATAAAATGAGGCAAACCTTCCCTCTGTAGCTTGTATCATAAAGTAAATGAAAGACTGTAAACACAGTCTGATCTGATCTCAAACGGTGCATCCATCAAGTGTTGCAGTGGTGATATCGACAGGAGGAAGCAAACAATGATCTATAAATCAAAACTAATCCCGAAGGTATCAGCGGGACCTCCGGCTGCTCGAGTATAAATTCAGTTTAAGATCGTTATAGAACGATTAAAACATGCAAAACTACACGTATTGTCCTTTAATTTATCATGATACAGATATATAGACCTTCAGAATTGGCCAATAATTTCATTTAAAGTACAGCTGTATAGTCACATGATAAATCCAACTTGTTCAAACAGAAAATTCACAAATTCACACACACATTTGGTGGCGACAGACAGTAGCCAAAGGTTGTTTGTGTGTGTGTGTGTGTGTGTGTGTGTGTTTGAGAGAGACAGCGAGAGGATATGAAGGGGTTAAGCAGGGAAGTGCTGGAGCCAGAGAGATTGACCCAGACATGACCTGCCTATGAGAACATGGTTAAACCCCTCACTCACACACACACACACACACACACACACACACACGCACACACACACACACACACACACACACACACACACACACACACACACACTAAGGAGCTCATCCTGAAATGATGGAGAGATGGAGGAAAAGATAAAAGAGAGATGGCATGGCCCCTTTTTAGAACTAGAGTTAATGTGTAATAATATCCAACAACTTCCTCTTATTTCACAGCCCAGACACCATGAAAACTGTACTTTTGAATTTTAGTGCTAATAATTAGAAGAAAAAAATGTAATTAAATTCAATTTGAATGGTCTTCCTCTGTTCACCAGACCTCCGCTGTTGTCCAAGAACTATTATAAACACGTCAACGGGTTTGGAAATAGTTTTTTAATAGTTTTTGGACAACGACAGACGTCTACGGCACAGAGGAATAAGATATATCAGGCTTTGGACACACACACACAGTACTTGTTGGTTTGGATCCAAACATGAGAAAAATATAGAAAATGACCAGACGGATCCTTTAAGAATGTTTAATTTAAACAAATCTATGTGATTAAAGACACAAACTAAGGTTGAACAGAAATAAGTCTCACAGTTCAGTTTGACCTCAAACAGACCTAAACTTACTTCCTGGCTTTGGACCAATCAGATAACAACTCATCGCCAGTTTAGGAGCACATTGGCCGTGAACAGGCTGAAATGGGGCTTATTCATCATCATCATCATCATCAGCCATTAGTTTGGATTGTGTTTGAGATTGTTTTTAAGATCTTGTCAGTGTGTGTGTGTGTGTGTGTGTGTGTGTGTGTGTGTGTGTGTGTGTGTGTGTGTGTGTGTGTGGTTGGTTGGAGTAAAAACATGATGATGATGTTTTTAAAGGAGTGTGTGTTAAAATCATTTCCGTAATTCTTTGTTTTTGGATGTTAGTGATTTGGGTTTGTGCAGGGTGCGATCGCCCCCCCCCCCCCTCTCTCTCTCTCTCTCTCTGGTCTATATATCCCTGCCTCTGATGAGTTATTTTTATCCCTGGTGGGGACAAAAATTTATCGCCTTCATAGTGATTTATACTGCTTCACCCATACACCGTATAAAATATCTAAAATAAAAATAGACTATTTTAAAAAAAAAATCGACATCAAGCGCTGCAACATGAGAAGAGTCTATAGTTCACAACAATAAAATATAAAAAATGAACTTTCACTACTGTCAGCGCTTGTGCTCATGTGACAGTCAGTAGAGATGATACGGCATCTAGGCTACGTGATGACACGGTAAATGGACCAGAGGTCGCCTCCTTCCCTCCGCACGCCGACACGCCGCTGATGACCCTCCACAGGAAAACATAAAGAGAAGACAGGAGGCTGTTTTCTTACTCTGACAAGCTGTAGCCTGTTTATTTTATGACAGCATGTTGTGATTATTTTCTATTCACTATTGAAGTTTGCTGTGCACTGTGCATAGAGATGAATTAAACAGTGTCTTGCAAGAATGACATTAAGTGTATTAGCATGTCTGGCTGAGTGACGCTATCCTCAGTACTGAAAGGAGCGTTGAGGGATTTAATTCTGTCATGTTAAATTATGATTTGAACCTTTTGTTATGTTGTATATGATCACATGAGGAAAGAACAAGTTATGAACTCGACATCACATGGCTGAGAGTGAAAATATGGCGCTACTTGAATGAATTAAAATGTCTTTAAAATGGATTAAAATATTCCTGCAGACTTTTTTTGGCCATTTGGCATACCTTGTATTTTAATGAACTCCTCCTACAGAATTCATCGTAACGACTTCAGAATCACCGTGTGTCATCTACGCTAGCGTATGATCAAAAATTATCAAAACATTTAGCTAGCGTTGAAGCGCGTGGCCGTGGTGTTGAGTTTTGATGTTTCGCCATGACGGACGAAATAGCTATAACTTTAGTGTAAATGCTGGAATCTACACCAAACTTTACATGTTCCATAAGACTCCCGGCCTGAACATGTCTACATACCAATATTCAGTCAGTGATACAAACTGGCTCCATAGCGCCCCCTACGACATTTCAATGCAGCAGCCCCAGCAGCAGCAGTGACGTTAATCTCCTCTTGCACTGTCTGGAGACATCTACATGCCTGTGACAGAATCTTTCCGAATGCGCCCGACCCGACGTACGCAAAGACGCGAGGGCCCGATCATCACTGCTTTAATTTTATAATTAAAGCTGCAAGAAATAGCCTGATATGCTTCATAGTCTATACAGACTCAATGAGGTTCTGATTTATTTTCATGAATAAAAACATTTCAAAAACTTCCCCCCACATCTGATTTTTTCACTCATCGCGCTCTGGGTGTGTGTGTGTGTCATAATTCTGTTTATCTGGGTGAAAGCGTGTATGTTATCACATCATTTTGGGTTTGTTTGTGTATACGGATAATGATTTTGTGTTTACATATAGCGAGTGTGTGTGTCTGTGTCTTGTTGGAAACAGACTAGCTGCAGTGAGTCCGCTCCCTCTTGCTCTCTCTCTCTCTCTCTCTCTCTCTCTCTCTCTCTCTCTCTCTCTCTCTCTCTCTCTCTCTCTGTCTTTGATCTCCCCTCGGTCTCGTGGATCAGATGATCCGTAGAGAAGCAGGAGAGTTGTTTACGAGCTGCGGATGAAAAGCATGTCATTGCAGTCGCCGTGTGTGCGGATGTTGCTTTGGTTACGTCTTGGCATCGACATCAGACCTTGTCTCCATAAAACCTCCGATGCCGACGTTGAACCTGTGAACCGTCGGGGGACTCTGCTCTGCCTCCGCTCTCTGAATCTTTGAGCTGTTTCATCTCCCAAAAAAAAAAAAAAAAAAACCTGCTGAAAGAAACCATGTGTGTAGTCAGTGTGTTGTTCTGCTTTTCTGTCACCAGACTCAAATAGATTTGTTGAATTGATGCCTGAAAACACTCCCTAAAAAAAAAAAAAGAATCTATGTTTCTTATTTAGTGAAGGAAATCCTCTCGCAGATCATCACGGGACACGGAGAGTGAAACTTAATAAGCAGAAAAAGTAAAGTATACAAATCTATAACACCTGGGACAAAAAGCATTCGTTATAAAAAAAAAATAGAATAAGAACATAAACACTGGAAACTATCCTCCAGCTTTTATTAACTGTGACGTTTCAAAGTGCCTGCAGAAAGACTTTGTTGTTTAAAATGTCAACAGTAATAAAGACCACAGAGGGGTTTCCAGTGTGCAGCCACTCACTCATTCTTATATTAATAACGACATATATCCATATGTTGTATTTATGATCAGTTAGTCCTCTTAGAATCGGTTCAAGTTTCCCTCGAGCAGCAGAGACACTGATCAATATAACAAGACACGCAAATGTTTGACCCTCCTCAGGTGGTCCCACTGATCTGATATAAAGTGTGTGTGTGTGTGTTTGTGTTTGCTATGGTAGCGCTATAGAGCATCATGTGTGTTTGGTTAAGATGAGCTCGTGATAAGACCGTCGTCGCTGTAGCTGTTAACGAGCAGATGTCGCTAAAACTCACTGTCATCCTGCCCGTAGCCCGGACCCAGACCTGGACCTGGACCTGGACCTGAGGTTATACTAACACACACATTCTCACGGACTGTCCTCTGCTCATAAAAGGAAATATTACAGTAACATTTTAAAGATGTGATCCTGTAAACAGACTAGACTGCAGACTGCAGACCATTAGTCTGTCGACAGAACATAAACCGGCATCTGTTTTAATAATCCATTAATCGTTTTAGTCATTTTTAAAGTACAAATTCCAAACATTTGCTGGTTTCATCCTCTCAGATGTGAAGATTTGATGCTTGTCTTTGATTTTTGATACATTAAAGTCAACTGAATATCTTTTGGTTTTGGACAAAACAAATTTGAATATTTCCTTCATGAGTATTTTTCACTTTTTCTGACATTTTATAAACAAAATAATCAATTAATCTGGAAAATAATCGTTAGTTGCTATATGACCCCTAAAATAAATCAGAGAGAAACTCTGCTGTTTGTTCCTTTCTGATACTGATGGTTAATAAACATTTTTATGTTTAAATGCATTTTATTTCACCTTTAACAGCTTTAAAAGTAACGAGTTTGGTACCCAACCCTCTCCAGAGCAGCAGCACCTTTTTTTGAAACAGTTCTTTTCATTTATCTGTTTCAACTTCACTCCTTTCTTTCTTTCTTTCTGTCTTTCTGTCTTTCTTAAGATGATTAAGAGATAATCACCACTACATTAAAGAAAGAGCGGTTCAATGATGTTTTAGAGGTCATATACATTTTTGTAATATATTTAAGTTTCTTTCTCTCACTTTTATTATTATACATCTAACTGAACAGCTACAACTTTCTAATTGCCATCTCAGTTTTACTCTCCTTATTTCTTCTATTTTTCTTTCTTGTCTTTTTTCCTCCTCTCTCTTTGCTCCATTTAACCTCGTCCCCTTTTACATTATCCTTAATTTTTCATCCCCGTCTTCTCTCCTCTCTCATCCTCTCATCACATATTTGTCCCTCATTTCTTCTCTTTTAACCTTTCCACTCCTCCATATATCAGCAGTCTGTCTGCTCTTCCCTTTGTTTTCCTTCTCTTGATTTCCTTTGTTCTATCATTCTTTCCTCTTGTCTGTCTCTTTCTCTCCTTTTAATTACCTTCTGTATTTGAGTATTTGTCTGTTTTCTCCTCTGGTAGCCACAGATATCTCATGAACACTCACTCGAACGCTGCGGACAGAGCGGTCATTGGACTTTTAAACTCTGCAGTATTTTGTGTATCTGAGTGTGTGTGTGTGTGTGTGTGTGTAGTATCCATGGAAACAAGTTTAGTAATAATCTGTCCTTATAAGACTCCACGGTCAGTTTTTAATTAACAAGACAGCAGGTATTATTCTTTCTCCTTCCATCTGCTTCTTTCTTTCTGTCTCTTATACTTCGTTCCCACAAATCACAGAGCTCATCCTTCTGTGTGCGTGTGTGTGCGTGTGTGTGCGTGTGTGTGTGTGTGTGTGTGTGTGTGTGTGTGTGATTATGGAAACATCAAGATGTTCCCACCCCGATAGCCAGGTGTCCTGCCGACACACACACACACACACACACACACACACACACACACACACACACCGCCAAGACCCTGATGAGATTAAAATGCCCCAAATCACCGCTTGAACACACACTCACTATGAAACACAATCGTAGGTGACAGCGGACGGCTTTAAGTCTTTGCAAGAAGATGAGGTCATCCGGCCTTTCCTGTTCCTCTCTCTCTCTCTCTCTTTCTCTCTGTCCATCAATCTCTCCTCCCCTTGTTCCCCACACAGATACCATAAATAACCACACACACACACACACACACACACACACACACACACACACACACACACACACACACACAGAGTTGAAAAAGCAGAGATGAATGTGAGAGACGTGAAGTGTGAAAGGCAGATGGAGCAAAGAGAGCTGATAAGAGAGGGCGAGTCAGTGATGTCACCCCACATAAAACAAGAGAGAGAGAGAGAGAGAGAGAGAGGAGGTGTGGAAAGTGTCTGAGGTCATTTTCTCATAATTCACTTCACGCAGCATCGGTTCGGCTTCGCTGCATCTCACCGGTGTTACTGACGCAACTGACTAAACAGACACAGAACTCACAGAAACTCAGCTGTGTTTATAACATCATGATCCGTCTCTTCATGTGGAAACACACGATGTTTTCTGGATTTAGGGTGTGAAAACACTCAGTTTGTATCACCAGAGGTCAAAGGTCACACCAGGACCCCTTTTTTGTATGTTGAATTTCTGGTTTTGTCTCTTAACGTCCAGTCACAGTCCTTCAATACTACTATACGTTTCTCAAAATACACATATTTCAGGAGGTCATTTGTTATGACTAGATGGTTGTATTACTGCGTTGATATATCTGATTCATCTACATGAATGAAAATATCTTTTTTAACCAGCTACATAAAACAACATTTATTTTATTGATAATATAATTTGGTATAATTAGCTTGTTACACAGTAAAGGCCACTGAAAACTGGACCTTAATAGTGAAACCAAATGAGTCTCCATTGTGAATCTGTGTTTTGGATAAAGAAATACTATATTAGCACATTTTGAATAGCCAAACTCAGAAAACTGCTGATGTAATATTGCTATATATCATAATAAAACACGACTCTATAGTGAAGGGGATTCAGTGTCAAGTGCACAAGGACGCTGCAGGCCTGAAGGCTTAAACCAGGGTTCCATAAACAACCAGACTGTCTGTACACCAACCACAACCCTGCCTCAAACATATGAAGTTCATAAACAGTTGATCTGCAGTCAGAAAACTCATTTTGTAGAAAACATAACGACACCCAGATTACATTTAATATCAAAATAACAAGATTTTAAGTAACTGTATCTGTAGACTGTTCACTGCATTTACTATCAACATGTTTATCACAGCAACAAAAGTGTGATTAACTTTTTTTATAGTTATGTGCAGGCAACTCAAAGCTCTCTGTAAACGTTGGGGGAAGGATTGAGGTCTCGATTAAATACTGAAAAACTCAAAAACAAGTCCAGTTTCTCTTCACTCACCCTCTTCTTGACATACCCTGACCTCTATGACTGTGTTTCAGTATATGTATGAGTGTTTTAGTCGCCTAAACCTAATAACATATGAGAGGCAGGACGTGAACCCTGGTCTGCAGTGTCTACTATCTACTAAAATGTATTTGGCAAAGTTAGAAGTACTAGAAGGCTAACCCGCTACGTCGCACAGACAGAAAAAATCACTCAACCATTTATACGTGTAATAGCACATAAAAAATGAATATAAAGTCCTGGACGACTGGGAGGGAGGAAATCAAACTAAGAGGAGTAAAAAGAGAGTGAGAAAACATACACACACACACACACACACACACACACACACACACACACACACTATGTTTCTCTTCTCAAGCACCATGTAGATGTAATGCTAGAGTTAGCTCTGCAGGTAGGAAGCCTGCGATAAATGGACCATATCTCCTCCTCGTCCTCCTCTGTGTGTGTGTGTGTGTGTGTGTGTGTGTGTTTGCAGTTGAAGGTTTAATATCTACTGCCTTTAAACAGGTCATCATATAGTACTATAAATAATTTGGATGTTTTTATATTAACTTTACATAGTACATAAAGTCCATAATGTACCTACAATGTTACTGTTTCCTCCGACTGATTCATGTTATGAAATATATTGTCATCTCTACCTAGTAGAGCTCAGACATTATGTTATATATATATTATATGTAAACAATGACTCATATATAAGTATTAGTAAAATATATATAGATTAAATGTCAGATTTCATCAGAATAAAACAGGAAGATATACATTTAGTCATCTGAATTTGTGCATTTTTTAAAGTATTAAAGAATTTTGCACATTTGAATTATTTTGATGCATATGTATCATGTCAAACACGTCAAAACTGCTCATATTTATGTCCGTTTTCAAACATACACAATGTAATCTGATAGGATGACAGAACTTTTGTCCTGTTGACTTTTGGTGCCTCAGTAAAAGTCTGACCTTTAACACTTTATTGTTCCTGACAGGAAAAACACTAAAAACAGCCACGTTAAACACAATACCTAACACATTACTGAGAGTGTCTGTCTGTGTGTGTGTGTGTGTGTGTGTGTGTGTGTGTGGGCACACAGGGCGGAGAGAGTCTGTTATAGTTCAGCAGATTTATGGCACGTGGGATAAAACTGTTCTATGTTAGATAAATAAGTTATATGCTCTGTATGTCTCTTTCCCACTCTCTCTCTCTCTCTCTCTCTCTCTTTCCAGGACACACTGCCGTCTTTGTTCCCATTGTGCCAGAGCAAATATACACTGTGTGTGTTTAGCCAGCACCACAACACACACACACACACACACACACACACACACACACACACACACACACATCAGTGGATTTTTTTATTCCCTCTCTTTCATTCTTGAAATAATTCTTTCTCATTGTGCTTTTTCACCAACTCATGTGTACAGTTTCAAACACACACACACACACACACACACACATTTTTAGGTACCAATATCCTTTCACACAAGCCCTTAACAAACAATACTAAACCACCAGCTCATAAATAATCAGCGCTGCCAAACCGTGCATGTGTGAGTGAGTGAGTGAGTGTGTTTTTTTGCTACAGCACCATGGTATGTAGTTGTGTTCTGGCTGGCAACCAATGGGTATGTCCTATCAGGATTAGCCTGGAATGTACACACTTCCTCTCCCCGTCTGTCTCCTTCAGTCTCCCTCTTTTTCCTCTCTCTCTGTCTCTCTCTCTCTATCCCTCTTCTGTGTGAAATATATTGTAGATGACAAACAACACAATCGTAGCAGAGGACGCGTTTCCATCCTCACTAACGCTGACAGTACGGTGAGCGATCAGGATGCTAACGTGTTTATGTTAAATATCTTTCCCGGCATCCGATCTGTGACTCGTGATCATTTTAAAATGACTTCTGCAGCTTATTAGTATCATTTTTTTTTTGCAGCGGCTTCGATGCAGAAATTGCTCCTGTATTTAGTTGCACATGTACCGTTTCCTCACCGTATATATACAGTACATCTGTTTTACCGCACATGTGCATAAATTTTCTGCACATGTGCGCTTGATTTATTTGTCTGCAGTGTGCAAAAACACACACTCATTTTTCTTCTTGTCCAGGTACTGAGTCCAAAAAAACAGTTTGTACCTCCCAAGGACTCGTGCAACAGGATGCTCCCTTTTAAAGAATGGTATTACATAAGGGAAAAGTTCCTGGTAAGGTAGGGAAGGATCATAACAAGTCGAAACACTCTGGGCTTTAAACGTTGCACTTTTTCTAATTTAATAACAAAGACATGATGAAAAAAAGAGCTTTCAACAAATCCTTGGGAGGCAGAAATCACTGCTTTAATTTAGCCGCATATTGGACCAATGTGCCGCACATGTAGACCAAATGTGGTGTTGTGTTTTTTTTTTTACATGTTTTTTTGTGCCGTAAGCCAAACTATAACCAGACTATTTAAACTTTTAATATCTTAGAGGGGTTAAATAAATATTAGGAGCCTGAAACCATTTACACACACAGGTTTGGTGTTTTAGAGGAAACTCTTCTCTTCCTCTGACTGGGGATGTGACCACAGGGAACGTAACCTCTTCCCCTCAGTGTAATGTAGTGTAAGTTAGTGTGTGTGTGTGTGTGAGAGAGAGAGAGAGAGCTCCATAAAGACTGCCAGGATGAGTTCCTCTCCTCTGTAAGCACAGTTTCTCTCCCATGACCACCTCCTCTACCTGGAGACCTCTCTGTCTCTCTACCTGTCTGTCTCACGGCCTCAGTTCACTACCTTAGATCAGCTGCTGATGTTTGAGTGTAAGACATTTGATTGAGCTACACTTTTAAAGGTTATTGTGTTCTCTGTGTAGTTTGCTGTGTTGAACAGCTGCTGAACAAGTGACGTCGTGTTACAGAGCGATCTATAATATGTGCAATATAACATGTTGTAGTCTGTCATCTTTAAAACAAATGATTACAGAAGTTAGTTTTCACCAAACAGACGACTTGTGTCCATGTGTCCACAGGAGATGGTTTCATTTCTAAAACTAATTTCCATCTTGTTATCATCCAGACAGCTCGGCGTGTTTAACTGTTAAGTGTCGCTGCACACGCGTAATTTGTTGTTAGTTCTTGAGGATTAATTACCACCGAGACCTCCAGATGTACCAGCTGCTAACGAGCATCAACATTAACGAATGCAAGAGAAAAAGCTGCAGAACCTCTGTGAGCTGAACTTGCTTTCTGTTGGCTTTGGTTTCATTTAACACACACAGACAGAAACTAAACCAAAAGACTTCTGGGATGAGAGCAGGGCTGCAACTAACAATTATTTTCATTAAATGTTTACTTGCATTTTATCGATGAATCTGCTGGTTATTTTCTCCATTAATCATTTGGTCCATAAAACATCAGAAAACAGTGAAAAATGCACATCGCAGTTTCCTACAGTGTAACATCTGGAAATGTCTTGTTTCATCGTCCACAAACTTTCAATATATTATTAAAAAAAACAGAAATACAGCAAATTCTTACATTTGAGTACATTTGAGAACCTGGAACCATCAAATATTTAACATTTTTGCTTAAAAATTACTCCATTATCAAAATAGTTGTCGATTATTTTTCTGTCAATCAACTAATTGTTTGTCAATGACAGTCTCTCTCAGACTGAACACATTCCTACCTCTACTCTCTCTCCCTGCATCTACCCTCTGACAGGCTCATATTGAATTAAGGCCATCCTCTTGAAGTTTGGCAGCCAATCAAGATGATAAATAATAACCTGTGACTATACGATAGGGGTTCGGCAAAGCACAAATAGTAGGTTTTATACGAATATTTGTTTCATACAAATATTTAAAAGAATATTTGTTGTATTTGTTCCCCAGAGATAAAACTGAGCTACTGACACAAGCTCTCCATAACCTGTTGTTCCACTTCTCCTTTCTACAAAGTTAGGTTGTAAAAAATAGGCAATAAATGAAAAGTGCAAAGCAAGAATTGCCTTTGAAGTTCCTCCCTACATGTTACACAGTGTACTGTCTCTGTGTTATGGGTGTATAAATAGGTAGAGGTCTGTGATCTGGGAGACTCCAGTTGAAAACCCGATGTGGGGACCTCCTTCGCAAGGTAGTTTATTCATGAACACTTATTGTAACACTTTAATTTTTAAGGATTTTTAAGCCTCTTTCCACTTTTATTCTAGTACAAATACAGATACAAATACAAATACTGGGATCTCTGCACATCCCTACTATACAACGTAGTGAACGAAAACATATTTGAAAGCGTCGTGTCATTGGGACGTCCTAGAAGAGGTCGGTAGTGTGGACGAGGCTCATTAACGACCCCGCCGACGTGCAAATCCTGAAAACCCGTCTGGGATGAACCAACCGGCCGTCTCATCGTCTACTGAGCACCTGGCTTCAAGTTGTTTGAGGTCTACTTGACCCTTTCTGTCTCCCCCTTTTCTTCTCACACTCCTTTTATAGGCTCATTCATAGATTCATCCCCTGTTTAAATGCCACCTTTCCTATTCTACTCAGTACAAAGGTCTGTTTAAGTAGCTATTCGCACACACACACACACACACACACACACACACACACACACACACACACACACACACACCGGGGTCAGAGATAAATGGTGTCATTAAACAAGGGTGGTGAAGACTTCCTGAGCTCTCATACACACAACCCACTGAGACCTGAGAGAGTGTGTGTTCATCTGTTTCACTTTGTCGCACACTTAGACACACACACATATTCATATATTTAACCATATCTCATACACCCACACACACACACACACACACACACATACTGGTGGCCATCCATCACATCCATGAATGGACCATTTAGAGTCAGTGGTGAGAGACAGACGGACTGAGAGAGAGAGAGAGAGACGGGCAGTGGGAGTGTTTGGTGAAACAACTAGAGCAGAAAGCTTGTATGATACATTTAAAAATGCAAAAAAAAAAGTTTTTAATTAATCACAAAATCAAATGCAGTTTATTTAGTCCTAATCAGCACTCTAATCATGCCTCGGTGCTGTGTTGATATGATGTGTTATGTATTAGCGTGTAGTGTAAACGCCTGTGGCTGTATTGTTCATGTTTGGACAGTTGATAATGTATTTTTTTTTTTTTTTACCAAAAGAAGAATCAGATTACAGATTGAACACATCACTTTACAGTTGTTCTCATTAATGAGTCTGACTCCATCGTGGAAATGCAGGCGAGAGCTGGTTTTATGTAGATAACGTGTAAACATGGACAGAGCAGGCTAGAAACACAGAGCTATAACTGAAGATGTTGGCTGTTTTGTGTTTGTAGTTGCAGTAGAAGAAGCCTGGAAAGATTCTTTTCAGCCTGCACGTACAGATTAATTTAGAAAAGCAGTGACAGCTGGCCCCCTTTATTAATATCCTCTAGTGTTTTATGACTGAACTAGGGTGAAAACACACATATATTTCAGTGTCTTTGATCGCGTTACAGTTGATAAGATGTTCATTTCATGGCCTTGAGAAGCCTGTGAGACTGTACAGGTGTGCGGTGTTAATCATATAACCTGCTTCAAAAGATAACAAGTTGATATTAAAATGCAGTTTGTCAAAAAAGCAAAGCGAGAAATAATATCAGCTTGTTAAAAAATGATTAAAAAATTCTGTGATATAATAAATCGTAGTGTTATAGCCTGTATTTAAAGCTGGATATAGGGAGGTGTGACGTCACCTGTTGGTTTGCATTGGAGCCAGTTTGAAGCCCAGAGTTGCAGCTTATGGTCGGTTCCATCTTTTCCATTTGGAGTCAGGACTTCCTGTATAAATGTTGCTCTGTTAACAAGACTTGAAGACTTATAGTAGCTTTGATGTCTGCCGTGTGGGCTTTGATTGACAGCTGTGATTGACAGTTGGCTCCGGGACTATTTCACTAAGTTTAATGTCACTTAATTATGATACCTGCCCTGTTAGCACAATTTAGCTAAAGTAGCTAACTAGCGCTCAGTGTTCCCAGTAAGCTAACATAAGCTTGGGTCCGAGGTAGCAGGGTGTGTTACCAGAGCGTGGAAGGCAACATCTTGCATTATTTGGAAGGTCCGTGATCCAAATGGAAAAGATGGCGTCGACCATAACCTCCAGCTCCATTGCAAACCAGCCTCGCTACGTTCAGCTCTATATACAGTCTATGGTTCAGCCTCAAACTGTTGTACACAGTACAAGTGTAGTACAACTTATGTTTTATTGTAAAAGTGATATGTAGGTCTGATTATTTTCAGTTTTTATTCAAATCCAGGAATTTATCAGTATTTCATCAGTATTTTTGAAAATAATGAAATTCAGACTTTAAAAACACCATTTGCAATTATTAAACAATATGTACTTCATTCATTTAAAGTTTTTAACTTCACTTTCTATCACTGGAAGCATTTTCTTTGGTTTGTTCGCACAAGGTGACCGTGTTTGCTTAAACTGTGCTCAGTATTGTGTTCTACCATCAGGAAACCCAACAAATCCAAATGAAACCTGTTTAAGCTGATCTACTCTCTTATTAAAAATCTGTGTATTTATTGATGAAAATCTGAAAAACAACAAGCTTTAGACATATGTGCTTCCATTCTTGTATTCTTTGTAGAGAGAGAGAGGAAGGGAGCTAGAAAGATGAAATCATACATATATATATAAACTAATAATATAACCGGCTGTACACACTAACCGGGGCAGAGTGTGGAGCTGGTTCGGAGGCTTCAAAGCCACCTCAGTCTTCACAACTTATCCATCTCCATCTGTGAGTGTGATGGCAGTATAAATACACGGCTCTCTTTACACCACATTCACATATCTGTGTGCGTGTGTACATATGTTAATGTATATACGTGTGATATTTCATCTAGATTCATGTATTCCACACCGAACGCACACACACACACACACACACACACACACACACACACACAGCATGTTTGATGGTTTCAGCTTCAGTATTTCTACATTTTATTCTTCTGATAGTTGTTTAAGTGCAGAGCAGAGGCATGATGGGAAGGATAAATGTATCTATTACTGTTTATTTGAACTAATATTCACTTCATCAGAGCCCTATCAGAGACATCAGGAGTTAAGAGAGACCATGTGGATATTATATTAAAAAAAAAAAGTTCCTACATTCCTGTTTTTAATGTTTATAATTGTGTGATATGTTAGAGGAGACCACCGAGTCAGTTGACGCCTGATGTGTTTCCAAACACGCGACACTGATACAACACTGATAGTGTATGTAGTAGTGGTTTGAGTACAGTTTCCTTTATCAACATATACAAACATCATCATCTCAGACCGAAGCAACGACCTTGAAAACAAACATATTTGCTGTTATCTGCACGCTTGTACCAGCTCTAGAAGGGATTGTGTACTAATTCACAAGATTTCTTCCATTTTTTTTACATTAAGAATTTATTTCCTGCCAAATGTAGGTGATGATCTTTGTCACTCATGTAGTTGGCCTGACTAGACTGTCGAGTTTCATATTATTGTTAGTTTTTTTTTATTTTTAATAACATGCCTGAGAATATAAAAGAAATCCTGTAAAATCCTGCAAGATTCTTTCATCGTCCAACATGTTACAAGTGTGAAAGCTTAATTACTACAACCCTGTTAAGGAAACAGAATTATTAGTTTATTAATCAGATGTTTGCATTATGAACTGTGTCATTTTAGTGGTAAAACACACGTTGAACCTGTGTTCAGTAGCTCTGTACCAAAGGTTTTGTGTGTGAAAAGGTCAGCATTTATCAGATTTTTAGTCTTTAGTCTTGATTTTCTTTTCGCAGTTGACTGTGAAAGAACAGAATTAGATTGAAAGTGTTTCCTTTTCTTGTTTTCTGTTTCTTCTTACTTTCTGGTGAGCTGAAGCGACGGCACGGTGCATCTGAAAGACAGAGAGAGAGAGAGAGAGAGAGAGAGGAGCGTTTAACAAAAAGCATAAAAACAGCACCTGTCTTCCATCCCCCTACACACACACACACACACACACACACACACACACAGAGTCAATGAGTCCCAGTGTGCTTTTGTTAATTGGAGGACAGAGAGTTACTGATGGGAGAGGCTGTGCATAGATTTGTCTTTATGTGCAGTAAAACCAAACACACTCAGCGATGACATAAACCAATTCTGCTCATATTTTATATTCTAACAACATTAATTGTTAAAAACTAAGTAACTAAATTTGGCATAACAGATGGCACAGTCAGATTGTTTTCTCTCTGATCAGATATCGTCTGATTCTTCTAAGATTTTTATTGAATTTGTACAAAGTTTGTGTTAAAACAAAATGAAACACTAAAGATTTTTGTTGAAAAGTGTGTTTTTTATTTAGCAAAGTTATGATATTAGAAGAAAAACCTTCTTGTTGGTACTGAGACGTGTGTGTGTTGAATTACCACCATTATGTTTCTTCTACTGAACTGGAAAGTTACATTGGAGTCAATTAGAAAATGATCAGTTAATTAATTGATAAGTTGACTGCCAAAGAAATTATTTGGCTACAATTTTTATAATTGATTAGTTTTCATTTCCAAACTAAAAGCCAAAATATGAAACATTCTCTGGTTCCAGCTTTATAAACTAAATATCTTTGGAGCTCTTCAAACTTTTAATGATCATTTAACACATTTTATAGATCAAAAAATTCATTAATTAATCAAGAAAATGATCTACAGATTAACCAGCCAGCTGTAATGAAAAGACATTTTTAACTCAGATCAACAAAATAATTACTCTTTCATCACAAATAAACATAATTCCATCCATAAAAATGACACGTTTCTGCGTCCTCATAAAAACGTTACACACAGAATCACTGTATCCGCTCTAATTTTACTCAAACACACGCTGAGCTGGTGGCAGGCTGCTGAATTGATAGAGAGAGAACAAACACGGAGCTGTTTGCTTTAGAAAAGTGTCACAACCTTCATTCGTCTTCACGGCTACAACACACACACACACACACACACACTTCATTTTTACCACTGTTCAGACACTGCTTGTTTTCTTTGAGTTCTCACACGGACAAACACTCACACACACACACATGCCACCATAATTCTTATCCTGTACACACACACACACACACACACACACACACACACACACACACAAAGACAGCAGTATTCTCTCACACATTCACACGCAGCCATAACTCAGAATCTCTCCACACGTGTGGACATGACTACGGACTTTTCTGCTGTCGACACACACACACACACACACACACACACACTCTCTCCAGCGCTGAGTTGAGAGGAGTGTGTGTGTGATTAGCTGTGTTATGAGACTGTGTTATCTGTTGTGTCAACGCTGACTTTAACGCCTCCTTCGTCCTCTTTTTTTTTTTTCCCTCCTTTACATCAGTGAAAATATCACCACAGGGTTCCTGAAGGAACTCTGAATGAACTCTTTATGGCTCCTTTATGGCTGTAAGGTTGAGAACTTAAACACAAGCAAAAGCTGTTTAAACCACAACAATCATTGCTATGTACAAAAATAATCTTCTAATTGTCTAATCGTCTTTTCTGCCCGACCACAACCTGCGACTTTTATGCTTAAAATATACGAATCGATGTAACAGCTCAGTTTATTCAAACAAGACGACCGTGTCCTCAACGATGTTGACAAAAAGAGACAAAGGCAGCGTTACTTTGTGCAATTCCACTATGAACGGAAAGTAAGAAGAAAAAGTTCTGCAACTAATTTCAATGTTATAATCATATCAGTCTCAGTCAAGACTACAGTTTTAACCACAGGATGTACCAGCGGTGATAATATTAAAACAGTCTCACTATTGTTACGATCCGGCTCTTAGGCCATGACAAATACAGGAGAAAATCAAGCAAAAATCAATCAATTATATTTATTTTTTTAAAAGAAATTACAACAAAGTAGTAATCTAATCAGTAGAGTAGTAGTGTTGGTGTGTGGATGTGTGAATATTTAGTGTTTTAGGGTGTAAACCAAAGAGAAACGCAACAAAAACCAAACAAAAGAAACATGTGGAAGTCAGAGAGAGTAAGGATGTCTTCTGCACCCAGTTGCATTAATTGAATCTTCGCCGCAGCCCAAAGCAAGACACAAACCTAAGGGCCATGGCAAGCCAGAGAGCCGTCACACTATAGTTGAGTCTTTTGGCAGCAGTCATGTGGGGAAATCAAATCGAAGACCTACTCAAACTGCAAGATCAAGCCCAAACTTCCTGAACTGAAACCTAACTGATCGTCCAAGAGGCAGATTGGTGATCGTTCAGGTAAATGGACTGTACTTGTATGGCGCCTTTCTAGTCTTCTACGAATCGCATTCACCCATTCACACACATTCATACGCTGAGAGGGTACAGGAGCTACCATGCAAGGTCCCAACCTGCCCATCAGAGGAAGGGTAAAGTGTCTTGGCCAAGGACACATCGGCATGTGGACCGGAGGAGCCAGGAATCGAACCGCCGATCCTCCGATTAGCGAACAACCCGCTCTACCTCCTGATCCACAGCCGGCCAACAATGAATCAGGCGTCATGAACTCAACCTGCACTTGAAACTACAACCAGTCTGACAGAAATTCTGCCCCGTCAGCGTTGACCAATTCGTTAAAATCTTGTTTAATCCATAGAGCGTCTGCTCAGCTTCAGCTATATCGTACTGAAGTACAGCAGCTTTCCCTCAATCACACACTCAGATTGAAAAGTAGCCTCTTGCGGCTCATGAAACTCTATCTTTATGTCTCAACATGTTATGTAATTCACATATTCAGCACTTTTTTTTTTTATTCTTATCCCCTTAAAACTGTGGAATTATGTACAGACAGATTTCCAAATCACTCACCGCTCTCCTGATATATAGTTAGATGTCAACAGGCTAGAATTAAAGCTGCTGTAAATTACAGCTAGATGTCAGAGCTCCGTATACTTTTACATATACAACAGTTTTATATATATATATATATATATATTATCAAATTCCTCAACATGATTCTTCAGTTCATGTTCAGCCACACTGAGTGGCGGCCAAGGTCAAGTGGACACTCGCTGTTTGTTGAGATTTTTTCTTCCCGACAATTTCACACACTTCCTGTTTCCTGTTTAGCTTCTAACCTTATCGCAAGCTATAAATTTAGGACCCCGTGTGTGTGTGAAGACTGTGTGTATTTTGGTCTGTTCCTCACTTGATTAGATTAGCTAAGGTAAGATAAATTAGTCAAATCCAAACAGTGCAAACAATGAGCTCACGATCACACACGGCGTTTTGGCTGTTTTCTACACAACCGTGAGTGTGTTGTACAGTGTGTGTGTGTGTCTGTGTGAGTGTATTTTTGGCTGTGTGTGTATGTTTGTACATATGTGCGATGTTGTGAAATGATAGGATGCACCACTCTGTAGATGATGATGATGATGATGATGATGATGATGACTATCCTCAGCCACAAAGAAGACAGGCTGACTGCCAGACACTTCCCTCTACAATTAGACTACACCGACCACAACACACACACAAACACACACACATAACTAAACACACACAGTCTATACCCATCCTGGCAACGTGCTCTAGTTCTGTATAACAAATCAGAAACATGTAATGTAAATACATGGACACTCACACTGGCGGAGAAATGGAAGATCAGAGCGAATTTACTACAAAAAACATATAAACTGTGAAGTATTTTAAGTATCACGTGTAACGCAGGTGTGTATATTCAACAGTGTGAGTCCAAGCTTTGCATAGATGTGCATCTGAAGTTTATGTAACTGGATTAAAGATGATATTATTCTATATTTTTCTTACTGTAAACAACCGACGCATCATTCCTACCCCGTATGTGTCTCTCAGCCCCAAACAGCTCACACATATGTAGTTGTACTTGTTGGAAAAGGTTCAGTAATACCATAAAACAGCTGGTCAATGTAGTTTTAAGCAAATGTTTCTCAAACAGAAGGAAATGGTGCATCTGTTGGGGACTATTTTCAGCAGCGGATTAATCTATGTTTGATGTTCTAGTGAGTATTACAGCGGAGTGGCTCATTGTTTTTAATAGTTTTGGACAACATGGGAGGTCTACGGCAGAGAGGAATAAGATATATCAGGCTGTGGATAAACACACGTCAGTTCATTATTTGTTTCTGTATTTTCATGGGATTTGTTGAGAATAATATAAATATAGAATATCACCACCATCATCCCTTTAATGGAACTTTTACACTTTTAGCTTAAATGAGTTATTTAGCTTTATTGAGCTTAAAATCAACTATTACAACCATCTATCTTGCAGTAAAGTGTTGTTTTTGTAGTAACTTCACATTACAGCTGCAACAATTAGTCAGTTAATCAACATAAAATTAATTGATAATAAACATTAGCTGCAGCTCTACTTACTACAAAATTTACAACTCGGCACTGCAACAAGCCTGTACAGTGTTATTTTTAATTTAACAGTTAGTGTGTCTGTGTGAGTGTGAGTCTGTGAGGCGTGTGTGTGTTTGCACTTGTATCGGTAAATGCATACTTTGGTGCACGTGTATCTCTCTCTGCAGGTGTATGCATGCGTGGATGTGACCGTGTGAGTCGTATTCATTAAGGTTGGTTTGTTTGTACATCGTGTGTGTGTGTGTGTGTGTGTGTGTATGTGTGTGTGTGTGTGTGTGTGTGTGTGTGTGTGTGTGTGTGTGTGTGTGTGTGGAATGCAGACTGCCACCAGAGGCTGGATTTACTGACGGAAACACACTGCCAAGAACAGGAGTGGTCAGATTAATCATTTGTCTGTGTGTGTGTGTGTGTATGTGTGTGTGTGTGTGTGTGTGTACAGGTGTAGTTATTGTAGAGCTTCCTGTTAAATGCATGTATGTTGTATCATTTATATATTAAACTGTTTCCCTGTTTGTGGATGTATTCTATAACTTTAGAGAGAAAGGAAGGTGGTTTTCTTTTGTTTCTGTCTACATTTCTTTCTTGAATAGAGTCAAACCAAAACTATTAAATTAGATTGATGACGCCTCTAGTTTTGGGTTCTGTGTGTAAATTTTCTGCACTTCTGCTTTAATTTCATCCCTTTAACTGAGCAGTTTTACTTCATATGTGAGGTGGTCACAAGTCAAAAAGAATGAAAACCATATTCATGGAGTTTATGGATCTGCAGGTGCACAATCACAAAGCAAAACTGCTTATAGATGAAACTGAAATGAGTTTTTGTTGGTTAATAATTCAGTGTTGTATCTTCCTGTGCTGCTTCTAATGGATGGAGGCATGCAGCGGCGTAATGTGTTGATGATGAGGATATTTTGCTGAATCACTCAAACACATACAAACACACTGTGAGTCCTCCCAGAGTCGCACCTGTGGTAACAGGAAATTTGAAGGATTTGCCAAAGTTTGACCTTCTCTCTCTCATCCTTTGTATTTTTAAATCTCAGTCTTTTCCTCCGTCTCATTTCCTCTCTGTTTCTCTGCTTAGTTCCTCTTTAAAGCAGACGTTGGTGTCAGATGAGCTACTTGTTACCTTTATCTGAGTCTATCCAAAAACACATGATGATATTACATCATTAACGGAGCACCAGTTACTCTGATATGTCACCACACTTCAGTGATGCTTCCTGCCTAAAACAGTATTCACTATTTTTACTTCGATGTTTAAATTCCTCTCCTCTGCTTCTTTGTTTTCGGGGCTTTCTGGTGGCGGCAGGAAGCTTCATCTATAGTAGAAGAAGAAGAAACCTGCACAACTGTGTCAAAGTGTATTTGAAGAATCTGTTACAGCATCGTCTTTTTTTTCTCAACATGCCAATTTTTCCACCTCATTCATTCATAATTATATTGCCGGAGCCAAAAACTGAGACTCAAAGCGGGGACGTTGTGGCTCATGGTCATGTCTTAACCCTGAAGCTATGCAAAATATAAATACATAAATGCCAAATGTGCATAAAAGCAGACGGATGGAAACATATCTAATGTCTCTTAAGAAGAGAATGTTTTCAGTTTTGGACTCTCTCTCTCTCTCTCTCTCTCTCTCTCTCTCTCTCTCTCTTCGTCCAGTGTTGGTGTCTGTTTGTCTGACCACACTGACCACAGCAACTCTTCCAACTTTACTTTTTCCTCATCGTCTCATCTCCAAGTCATTTGTCAGCGTACAATAAAATCTACCTATTTTTAACTCTACTATCTGGTGACACGAAGGTCTCGGGAATAAATTCCAGTGTGACCTTCGTCTCTTGAAGCTCGACGATGCCGATGTAGAATTTAAAACTGATTAACTTCAGTGTTTTCACCAGCAGTGATACTATATTTTAGTACGTTTCTGTTCCCTGCTCGTGTTTACAGCCTGGCTCAGACTCACAGCGAGTGGCCGTGTTGTGATTACAGGACTGCAGCGACAATTTACGTACAACTGAGAGTTTACTGGTGCGGGCGAGAGAGCAAGATAGCAGGAGAGAGAGAGAAATAGGAAGGAGAGAGAGTGAAGCATGAAAGTAAAGAGAGGGAGTAAAGTCACTGTGTGATTATACAGTAGAGGATGTTTACTACCTGTGTGTGTGTGTGTGTGTGTGTGTGTGTGTATGTGTAACTGTGTATGTGGCCTGCCACACACCCTGTCTCCATGGCGACGGGAACGCCATCACAGTGTTACAAGGCAGCGCTGCTACAGGAATCTTACAACCAGGACGACACATAGGAGCGTTTTCTAATCGGGCGTCGCTATCGGCAGCAGGATGACATCATCTGTCAGTGTTAAAACATAATGATGTTTTTATGACGTGACAACACGGCGGTTAAGGTCTGGTTAGGTTGAGGGTTAAAGTCAGGGGACGATTGTAGTTACGTTTTTTTTAAAACTGTCCCGACTCGCGGTCGGAAACGGGGGAAGGAGCAGCGAGCGGTCTCCTCCTGAGGGTTATATAACCTCTCAGTCTTAACGGTTGAACTCTGAGATTTTATTCTCTATTTAAATAGTTTGGATCTTTAATATTGTTGGTTTTATTTACGGATGAAGATGGATGGAATGAAAGCAGTGTTGTGTTTGTGTGGTTAAATGAAAATGTTAAATTAATGTCAGAAGGATTTTTTCCCCTCCAGTTTATATGTGTGTGTGTGTGTGTGTGTGTGTGTGTGTGTGTGTGTGTGTGTGTGTGTGTGTGTGCTGAAATGTCATTAAAGTAACTGAGTAGTGTTGAAATTATATTGAGCATCACTTGAAGGTTTGTTTGTGGAATTAATTTGGTTTGTTGGTATGTTTGTGAAAGAACTCCATGTGTGTTTCCAGTAACAACTTTTCCGCCTGTTAATTCAGTGGAATAAAGTGTGTTTGCAGTAAATTTAGTGTGTTTTTCTATGCATGTGTATGTGTGTGTGTGTGTATGTGTGTGTGTGTGTGTGTGTGGTTAACCAATGATGGGTAAATCTGTTCGACATAAACCTGGCAACTCTTATACCACACACACACACACACACGCACACACACACATGCAGAGTGTGAGGGATCAGTGCACTTACATTATGTACACCGACAGTTTGTCCTTCATTAGGGAAGAAATATTGTCTTTTATTCAGCTGTTTAGAAATTAATATATGATCAGAACATTTTAATTAAAAAATGTAATAAAATGGTGAAACACAGATCTGAATAATATGTCTAATAGTTTGAAAAGTTCATATTCTGGCACTAATGTTAGTTCAAACATGATGTTTTTGATTAAAATTGGATTCTTTTTTATTCTAATCACTGCTAAGAGTAATTAAATGAAGCTGCAGCTAACAGATATGTTGATTATTGATTGATCTGTTATTCATTTTTTATTAGACATTAAGTTAACAATGATATAAAAGAAGAGAAAAGCAGCAAATGACTCAAAACAAGCAACCGATTATCACATTTTTTGTTCTTCTGTTGGATAATTCAACAGCCAAATCACCAGAGGTCAGAGGTCACGGTGATCTGAGCCAATCAGAGTAGGAGGTCAGTGTTTCTGGGTTTTTGGAATAGATGGATGGAGGAAGGTATGAAATATAAAGTCCCTTTTGTTTTTACCGGGAGGAGGGGGGGGGGGGGGGGTCAGAAATATTCCTTCATAGTTTCCTCTCCTCCCGCTCTCTCTTTTTTTCTTTTCCGCCAGAGATGTGGTGAGTTGAAATGTATCTTTGGCAGAGGTGGTGAAGAGGAGGAGGAGGAGGAGGAGGAGGAACGGTGGCTGACCGCAGTGGAGCTAACTAACAGACACAAAGACAGAGCCAGAGCTGTTACAGGTCCTAGAGGGAAGATGAACAGGTGTCCACTTAGAGAAGAAGGAAAAGGGAAGAAAATGGGAGGAATGTTAGAGGAGAAAGAGCAGTGTGTAAAAGGAGAGAGAGAGAGAGAGAGAGAGAGAGAGAGAGAAAGGGGAGTAATGTTGAATTTATTGAGAGTAAACAGTGAGAAGGAGAAGTAGAGGAGGAGGGAAAGACTGAAGGTTAAGAAGAGTAGAGAAAGAACATAAACGTTGCTTCTTTTCTAATTTCTAAACATGACAAACATCCAGAAAAGATGAAATCATTCAACATTTATCTTGTAAAGTGAACAAGGCAGCGTTAAGGATCGCTATTCATCTTTATTCGTACACACTGAAACGTACGTATGAGCATCAAAAAGTGTCTAAATACCACAAGTTGGTATCAAATGTCTGATCAGAACCATAATCTATTTGTTTTTTTAGATAATTCCTGATTTAAATCATCATTTTGCAGATGTTAGGTTGTATTTTATTGAAGCTACAGTGAACATTTGACAACTTTGTCTTATTTTATTATTATTTTTTAAAGGGTTTTTTATATATTATATTATATTTTTGTATATATTTCTATTTCTAATATTTGTTTTGTTACATCAAGTATCAAATTAGTCCTAATATAGAACCATTCACATAAAACCAGCCCTGTAACGACATCATTTCATCACCAGGGCTATATCTGTTCTGGATCTTTCAGCCATATGGCATGATCTTCATCAGACAGTTGTCATGGATACGTAGAATGTTCTAAGATACATTTTTTTTTTTTTTTTTTTTTTTTTGCTGTTTCTAAGTTCATTCTTGTACTTGGAAACAACAAACTGCAGAGCAGTCAGTGAACGGACCTTGTGGTGAGAATATTTTGTCAGCTGCTGTTTTCCGAGGTCAAGAATGAATTTTCGAATCCCAACGTTCATTTCTGTTTTCCGTCGTCTAGCAACCAGCGCTCTGACGATTTTAAACCAATCATATGTTCCCATGTCGAACACACGACCGCATGAGTGCCGTTTGTTGGCAGCGTGTTTGAAAACCTTTTTTAAAATCCGAACATTTTATTTATCACCTGAGTGTGTGTGTGTGTGTGAGCGTCTCGGTAGCGTTTAATTTGTAGGTACTTAGGTGGTTTTGTGTACATGTTGTAATGTATACCTGTATGTATGTGTGTGTGTGTACACTGTGGTGTCCCTCAGCTCCTTGGGGGTCTTGCTGCTTGGCTTCAGAGGTTGGAGCGCGTGTGTGTGTGTGTGTGTGTGTGTGTGTGTGTGTGTGTGTGTGTGTGTGTGTGTGTGTGTGTGTGTGTGTGTGTGTGCAGGGTTTCCCCCAGCAGGGTGCTCCGTCTGTGGCTTGCCAGCCTGGGTGTTGCCCCTTCCTCCCTCGGCTCCGCGTGAGCGACAAGGAAAACACCCAGCGCCCTGAAAAATAAAAATGTCTGAAAATATCTGCAAATATTTTTATAATTGGCCTCACGGACGGCCGAGGTCACAGCCCCGCTGGTTCTGCTCTTTTCATTTATATTTCACATGTGGACTGATGCTGTAATCAAGTGGAGAGCAGCAGCAGGATGAGCTGTCAGTTCAACAGTAGTGAGCTTTAAATAGGCCAGAAGGGTTCACAATTAATGACTGATGGTTAAAACCACATCTCTAATAGTGGCAGATGGATTCATTCAGTTTAATGTCAGTTACTGTTAATTCATGTACACATGCAGCAGATCAATAACCAGATTTCTCCTTTTATTTACCTTTTATTTTGGACTCATTTGAACTGATTTTAACCATATTAGTGATGGAGGAAGCTGTTCAGAAGAGTTACATAACAAAATAAACTTCTTTTAAGCTTTATTGAAGAAACTCAAATACAAAAACTCATCTCTAAAATAAATAAATACAATAAGAGGAGATTATCAGCTTATTATACCTGCTTTTTCCAACATTCTTGACCTTCTTTACAGGTAAATATATCTTTGTAAAGAGAGAATCCAAACAAAAAAAACTCAAGATTTGGGGTAAATTTTTAAAAAATGTCAATTTAAGCATGTGAAATTTAATAATATCACTAAATGAATCATATAAAATCAAAGTAAGCAACAATGTGTGTATTTCTTAGCTGTATACTGTAACTTATATCCTCTGAATATTTATAATGATGCTTCCTCTTTCTTGCAAAAAGTACGACTGTTATCTGTGTCAGTGAGTCTTCCAGTCAGACTGTTGTCTTTGACTTTAAAGGTTATACAGAGTTTAAACAGTGTAAGTCAAGCACACAGTAAACTAGTGTCAGCATGTGGCGTCTTATGTTTTCAGCTGCACATAAACATGAAAACCTCGAGTTGTAAGACAGAGATGAATAATTGAATAATAATAGAATCTCGGTTAAAAACGATGCAAATGTCAGAGGTGACGGCATCGAGAGGACACTGTAGTGAGAGAGGTCGAGTGCTTCGTACTGCCAGCGAGCAGACTGGACTTAAACGTCCGCCGTCTTGCTCAACAGCACTTCCGAAAGCAGAGAACCGTTAACGGACACGTCAGCTATTTAAA
>NC_058113.1:32645628-32765628 GCF_914725855.1 Thunnus albacares
TAGGGATTAGGGGTTAGGGTTAGGGTTAGGGGTTAGGGTTAGGGGTTAGGGTTAGGGGTTAGGGTTAGGGATTAGGGGTTAGGGGTTAGGGTTAGGGGTTAGGGGTTAGGGTTAGGGGTTATGGTTAGGGGTTAGGGTTAGGGGTTAGGGTTAGGGGTTAGGGTTAGGGTTAGGGATTAGGGGTTAGGGTTAGGGATTAGGGGTTAGGGTTAAGGTTAGGATTAGGGTTAGGGGTTAGGGTTAAGGTTAGGATTAGGGTTAGGGTTAAGGGTTAGGGTTAGGGTTAGGGGTTAGGGTTAGGGGTTAGGGTTAGGGTTAGGGATTAGGGGTTAGGGTTAGGGTTAAGGGTTAGGGTTAGGGTTTAGGGTTAGGGTTGATGCACTTGTGATATTTGGATTTAGCTGACAGTAGTGATATATTTACACTGAGTGGTTGTCAAATGACCAAACCTCCAACCTGACATCACTTCTCTATTGCTGTGTAAGCTGCTGAATCCCATCAACAACTGCAGGAATCCACTCAGTCAATTCTGTGTGTGTGTGTGTGTGTGTGTGTGTGTGTGTGTGTGTGTGTGTGTGTAGGTGTACATATCGGATGTGTGTGTTTGTGTGAGTGTGACCCAATCAACCTCACAGCCTCGTTATCCAACATGTAAGTGAAAAATGCTTCACAGTGATCGATGCTGCTGCCATCTTTGATTTTCTCTCCTCCCCGGGACCCACACACAACCAGCGCGGGTTCAATAATTACATAACTTTAATGCCACAACATTATGCAAGAAGCATTTTAAAGGCCATCTGAAGGCTAATCCATTAACACCACATCAGGACCACCGGGAGCTGACATTAGAGTTTATGAAGCTCTTTGTCCGCTGAGAAACTGTCGTCACGGCGGCGGATTGACTCACTCTTTGTGTTTGTTGTTGGAAAAGGACGAGAGGCGGCGCACGTTCTCACCAGCACTGTGAGATTAGCATGTTTGTTAGAAGTAAAAGCAGCAAAAAGGGTGCCGCTGTTTCAAAAGTTTTCACTAATCTCACAGCAGCAGCAGCAGCGGAGCCACACCCAGAGTGTCCCACAAGAAAAGCATCATATGGTTATTCAGAGATGAAGAAAACTACAGGAAAAGCCTCATCAGATGGTCTAACCCCAACTTACACTGGTATATGTCATAAATATCACTCTTATGTGATTAAATAATTTTTATCTACTAGCAGCAGGTCTGAAGATGGTGATGTTGGCCAGTTTATTGGTCAGCCTGGTCCAGCGCTTTAAGTATATAAGTCATATTTTACTACACGCCAGTTTTTTAATTTAAATTTATTTTCTTGCGAACTGAAACTAAAGATAACTAAAACTTGAATGAACCTTAAACCAGAGTCTTTGAGACGTCAAAAAATAAGTCGGTCTATCAAGCCTTCTCAATTAATGAGTTTCTGTAGTGTTTTTTTAATTTATGTATATTTATATGTATAATTTGTGATATATTTTTTATGACGGAATTTTTTAATGATGTATTATTTTTTTATTTTTTGTTACTTTTTAATTTTTTTTTATCAATTTATATTGTTGTATTATGCATCTTTCTTCTCTCTATATACACAGCACTTTATAAAGCCTTTTATCTTTACTATTACTAGTTATTATTATTGTTATTATCCTAATCAAAGTGTTTCTAATGTATGCCATACCTAATAGGCACATTTTTGGATTAACAAACAACCCAAGTACCACCCCCTAGTTGCACCTTTCTAGTTAATGGACCAAATATGGCGTCACCCATGTCCCTTCTTGGACAACGATTGGCCTGAAGCCACATGACCATATATCCAACCCATCTCTGTAGATGTCCCATTGGCTGATATGTGTCTTTTTTCATACCCAACTTATTTTATTTAAATGGTGTTTGTGATGTGTTTTATGATGACCCTGATGAAGGCCACAAGCTGAAACGCGTCGGTCAACTAATAAAGTTGTTCTTCATACTACAAGTGTTACTGGAGTTCTCATCTATCCGGGTCTATCAAGCCTTAGTAAAATGGCCAAAATCAAACCAAATACTTATTTTTGAACGGAAACAACATAGTTTTCATCTCAACAGATCCCTGCTTGATCACACATGCAAAAACAGCTGAGTCAGCTGCTGCAAAGCTAACGATTGCATTGGAAAGGATCACACATTGGCTTGATCGATCATATCTGAGTCTAAATGTAAACAAGACAAAGGGTATGTTTTTCTCTAAGACTATGGTACAACCTCCTAACGCTGATGTTCTCATCAAAGGTGAAAAAATTGACATAGTTACTGATTTTAAATATCTTGGTGTGACACTGGATCCAAATTTGAACTTCAAGAAACATGTTAAAAAAAACAGTTAAAACCATAAAGAAGAAGAAACAGCTGTTGACTGAACTTAACTTCTAACCAACAAGCTTCAGTTTCAGTTTTAACAGTCATACTGGCAGTGAGGATAATATGAAGCACAATGTCCTGGTCGTGTTTACAGGATGTATGAACTGTTGCGCACAGGTTGACAAGTATATTACAGTCATTTTCAACATCTTTCCAGCAGCTACGATAATTCATAAAATAAATTAATTATACTCTTACCTATTTTACAAAGATGAGAAGGATCTCTTTTAATAACTACAAGCAGGAATTAGCAGATATGTAAGTGCTTTGTGCAATATCAGAATATTTTCACGGATAAAATAAGATATAATGGAGAGGAGGGAAAACTATTGAGCTACTCATTTATATGTATAAACAGACTAATTAATTTTTAATGAAAGGCTTCTCTCATCTAAATTTAGGGTTTTTTCTATTTTATTCTGGTGTCAGCAGCTGCAACTGAAAGTGTGCATTAGGTTATGGGGATGTTGCACATATCTCCGTTATATTTATTAATTATTAATAAAAAAAATTATTAATGACAGTTTGGCAGCGCTCCAATAGGCACAATATGTTCAGTGTAGCTTTTTTTTCTAATATTCATGGATCATCAAGTCGAATCTCTTCAGCTTTTTGCCTTCAAGTCTCAAGTAAGTCAATCAATCAAGCAGAACCCGGCTCTCGGTGGGTGGCCATCTGCTTTGACTAGTTGGGTTGAGAGAAAGAAAGAGGGGGGTTAGGGTTAGGGGGGCGGGGGGCAACTCCAGGAGTGATGTCCAAATTAGGAAATGTGCGTCATGTAGCAGGTGGATGTGACTCCCCTTGTTGAGACCTGCTGATAAGACGTCACAGCGGAGCAGAGGAGAGACACTGAGATAGTGATGTAACCGACCTGTACGCTGGTATTTAACATGTTTTTCTTCCTGAAAACAAATAATTTTTTAAATATTTGTATGAAACAAATATTCGTAAAAAACCCCACTATTTGTGCTTTGCCGAATAACGTATTTGTATTCGGGCACAGCCCTTGTTTTTTGGTCAGTGTGTTCAACAGTTTGGCTCCAGAACAAGATATATCTACAATAACATGCCAGATTTTCATTAAATTTGGTTTCAATATTCAAATTCTTGGTTATTCATAATTAAGTGCGTATACATTTTCTGTATATTAACTCATTAAACATTTCAATACCTTAATCACAGTGAAACACCCACCTATGGCGATGAAGTCCTCCTGCTCTCCGGAGTGAGCGGGGCCGAGGGGCCCGTCGTAGAGGAGCAGCCCGTTGGCCGACTCCGCCAGGAACTCCAGGGAGATGTGGCTCTGGAAGCAAGGCATGATGGGAGGGAACCAGGCGTAGCCCTGGCCGCCGAAACTGTGTTTGGTCTGCTGGCACTCGGGTCCGTCGAACATGGGGGGACACTCACATCTGAGCGATAGAAAGAGTTTATTTTGTTGTTTATTTTAATTCAACCACATTATGACTGCTGGAGATGTTTTTAAAGAGCCACCAAAATTCATGTAACTGTCGATTGTATCTTATTTAATGATGTTCCAAAGAAGGGCTGCAACTAATGATTATTTGTATTATGGATTAATCTGCTGATTATTTTCTCGATTAATTGCTTTGTCTATAAAATGTTGGTGACGTCTTCAAATGTCTTTCTGTCACCAAAAGTCCAAAATCCAATAATTATTTTAATTTACTGTCACGTATGACACAGAAAAATTCAAATTCCTACATTTGATAAGCTGCAACCAGCAAATTTTGGGCATTTTTGCTTAAAAAAATGACTTAAACGAGTATACAGTTATCAAAATAGTTTCGGATTAATTTCCTGTTGATCGACTAATTGTTTAATTGAGCGTTGCAGCTCTATTTCAACGCCTTCTCCACACTGCCAGGATAAAACTCTGGTAGGAGAAACTCTAATCTCTTCATTATATTTAGAATTAACTTCATATTTTTGTCTAAAAACAATTATATTCTGACTAAAAGATATTTAGTCTAAAAATACCAGGATCATTGTTCAGAACCAACCATATGCAACGTGTGTAATGTTAACGTGTGTGTTGTCAAAGGTCTTTATGAACCTCAATGGCTGTAATTACTATCTACAACTCTACAATATTATCTATAGTACAATCTTAATTGCTATGGCAGCAGTTTCCTTCCTGACCTGTCAACATTATTCAGAATTAACTAAGAGAGACGGACTGACAGAAAGACAGAGACAGAATCTAAGACACCTTGACAGAAACACTGTTAATTAAAGGTCGTCTGTATTTGCTGATGTTAATGGGATTTTTCTGAGAACAGAGAAAAGAAAAAAAAGAACGTGAAGGAGAAAGAACCGTCTGTCAGATTTCGCAGCCGAGATGTTGCGTTCGATATCTAAATCATTAAAACGATGTGACAATTCAAAGTCAGCTACTGTACATGCAGCTGAAAATTATATAGGCTTTGGAGGGTTACAACTCCGAGAGAAATCTGCTTTTATCAAATCCTCAGTTTTTTTTATGACAGATTTACTTAATCAGTTTACAAATGGGACGTCTCAGCTAACTTCAGACGGTGATGTTGACGGCTCAGGACTTGAATCTGCTGCAGAAAAATTAGGTGAACACAGATCTAATTATAAAGATACATTTAAAGTATAATTAGAGTATAAAGATTGTTATAACATTTAGTTGTTGTAACAGTGTTTTCATCATAAAGAGAACAGTTTTTCAGAGACTACAGGGTTCCCGTGGTTTCTTAAAAAGTCTTAACTTATGTGCATTTGTTTTGCTGTGTAAAGGGTATTGGCAAGCCGTCCTATAGCAAATAATGTCTGTATATTTTATATTATAGAGCTGCAATTAATGATTATTTTTGTTATTATCTAATGTGTTGATTATTTTCTTGATTAATCGATTAAGAGTCGTTTGGTCTATAAAATGTCAGAAAATAGTGAAAAATGTCAATCATTGTTTCCCAAAGCCCAAGATGCAACCTAAAATGTCTTGTTTTGCCCCGATCAACAGTCCACCACTCAAAGATATTCAGTTTACTGTCATAGAGGACTAAAGAAACCAGAAAATATTCACATTTCAGAAGCTGGAACAAGAGAATTTGGGCATTTTTTTCTTAAAAAATGACTCAAAATGATTAATCAATTAATTTTCAATGGACAGAACCTGTAACACAAGTGTCCTTTAATCCTTCCTTACACCTACTTGTATCCCAGCGGTCCGTCCTGGCAGGTGCCCCCATTGAGGCAGGGGTTGGTGCTGTAGGCGGAGCAGGGCAGGTGGGTCGCCTCTCGGCCCCGGCAGCCGCAACGCGCCGTCGACGAGGCTGACAGCGACACCAGAGAGATGTTACCTGTGCTGAGAGCCACCGGGGACTGGCTGAATGAAACCTTGCTGCTGCAACCACCAGACTGACCGCAGTCTGTGTAGAGACAGTCGTCAACGCCCACCTGAGAGATGGAGACGCCCAACATGGCTTCCAGCTGGAGAAGGTGAAAGAATAGAGGACAGAAAATATTAAGGTTACCTTAAAGAAAAAGGAAAATAAATGTGGGATCTCTGTGAAACTTCCCTGAACAAAAACAACAAAACCTCTGTTAGTGTTGATGACACTACATTAAATTAAAACTAGCATCAAGCTAACAAAGTAAAACAAGCATAAAGCTGACAAAACCCTGTCACGACACTAAAACTAGCATGAGGGTAACTGAGACTACAACTAACACTATGAAGCTAAAGAAACTTAACTTAGTAATCAACAGTATAAGTGGGATAAACTTAACTGAAGCAAACTAGCACAATGCTAACAAAACTAAAATTATTATGTAAATAAACCTAGCATTAACCTACCTTTGACTACCAAAGAACCTCACTGAAAACCTCTAAAAGAAGCCTGAAGGTAGTTAACTGAAGCTAAACCTAAAAACTAAAAGTAGCTTAAAGGTAACCAAAACTAAAACTAGCATGAACCTAAAGAAACATAACTGACAGTGAGATATAACTAGGATAAAACCAAAACAAATTAGCATGAAGCTTTAAAACTAAAACAAGACGGAAAATGAAACAAAACTTATTGTAAAACTAAGTGGGCATAAAGCCAGTAAAAATTAAACATGAAAAAACTAACATGAATGTATAACTGACACAACTAACTGAAAGTAGATAAATGATAAAACTAGTATTAACTAAACAAAACTAGCATGAAGCTAACCAAAACTAACATTTATATGATGGTAATTTAAACTAGCATGAAACAAAAAACTGAAACTAAATGTAAACAAAGACTAGAATGAAGCCAAATGAAACTAAAGCTAGCATAAACCTCAAACTAACAACAAATTAAAACTGACACTAAACATTAAACTAACATCAAACTAAAACTAGCGTAAAGGAAATAGTCACAAAATCTAGCATGAAACTAAAACTAACATGAACCTGACGAAACATAACTAACTGAAAGTATAAATATGATAAAACTAGCAGGACCCTAAGGAAAACAACTGACAATAGGCAAATAATAGGATAAAACTAACTGAAACAAATTAGCATGAAGCTAACAAAACTAAAACTAGTATGAAGCCAACTGAAAATAAACCGAACATGAGAGCAAGCTAGCATAAAGCCAGTGAAAATTAAACATATGAAACTAAAACTAGCAAGAAAGTAAAACTGAAACTAAAACAACTAATTGAAAGAACTTGGATAAAACGAGTAGTTTTAGACGGTAATTTAAACAAGCATTAAACTAAAAGAATCAGAAACTAGCAGGAATCCAGCTGTAATTAAACAACACTTAAGGTAGCATAGTCTATCTGAAACTAGAATTAAACTAACATTTAATTAAATGAAACAAAAACAAGGATGCAACTAAGATGCATCCTTAAAACATTAAACTAAATGAGACTAAAAGTAACATAGTTTGTTCCTGTAAGTAGCAGAACATTAACACTAATATGGATCTACAATTAAACACAGAGTGAAAAACAGACACAGAACACACAGTGAAAAACTAGCAGGGAACAAAAAACAAACACCAAACAAACTCTAAGAAGTATTTTTTTGAAGTTATGAGCTCTGTTTGAACATAATAGAACATTTCAGAGAATGACAGCAGCCTTCCTTGAGCTGACGTCTACCTCCATCAAGATATATGAATTTACTCTTATTTCCCTCAGTGTTATTTATGCACTTTGGTGTTTCTCTGTCATTTCCCCTCCTGTTAAATCTTTACTGTCATTTGCTTTCTGTTGCCAAATTCACTTGTTTCTCTGCTTGTCATCTTGATTCTTTCCCCTCATTTTGTCTTTATGGGTGTGAGAGGTTTTCATCAGAGTCCCTCAGGGTTTCCTGTCTCTCTCCGACTGTGTGTATTTCTTTTTTTTTTTGAGTTTAGTTATTCAGCTGACAATCTTATCTGCAGTGACTTACACTCCCCAGGCTTCAGCTTTTGGCTGCAGACCCAATTTTCAACATTGTATTTTCTTGTGCTTATACTTTGTATTTATCTGACATTGTTGTTCTAAATCAGCCACAATATTTTTCCTTTTAACTCAAGATAATTAAAGACATCTTTCCTCTGCAGCATAAGTTATTTTTAATCATTCTGTGTGCTTTGTTCTGTTATTTATACTTAAAAAAGTTATATGGGTTTTGATTGATCTTTTGAAATAAGTTGCATCGCAGTATGAGATGTGTTGTGTAACTGAATCTCTGACAGGTCATGTGATGGCTGCAGGAACTGTTCATGTGACCTTCTGGCAATGGCAGTAACTAATGAATTGGCTAATCATGTCAGCACTAATATACAGTATATTTAACATTATAGAGTGCTGTGTAGAGCATTTTATCAAACCTTCCATCAGATCCATTTGGTTTTAGCTTTAAACATTTGTGACTACAAGCTACACAAAACAAACTAAAATATTCAGTTGAGATCTTTACTTTGTGTTAGTTATGAAGGCAGAAACAGTTTTTAGCTCCTTTTCTTCATTTGCGACATTTCGTCAAAGTACAGGTCTTCCTCAGGCCTATTTAATGTGGACAACCTGTAGCTATACAATCTGAAAATTAGATTGGAAATGATCCTTAAGATAGGAAATGATGATTAAATGTATCTGACACATTGAAATTGAAAACTCACTTTGCAAACCTTATTTTTTGCAAGCTTGATCCAAACACTGGGTCCTGTCTGAGAACTATTAAATTAGCTCAATAACTATTAAGCAGCTTTAAAATATCAGTTTCATAAGGTCTTTAGGATGAAGACAAACCAGTGTTTGGAAAGAGTAATACTTTCTCGGGTAATGAATTTGACTCGGTTTCCCAAAATCCACTTTTGGATTTTCCAAGAACAGGACAGAGCTGTTGAAAAAATGTGCATTTTTTGTCTGGTATCTTTGGCAGTTTCAGTTTCTACGACTGAGAAACAGCTGATGATGAATATGACTCAGTGGTCTGCGAGTGTGCTTTTGTATGTTTATCTTTGTGATCCCCAATCTGAGTTTTAGACCTTAGGAGGACATTTTTGGAAAGTGAGGACATTTTAGTCGCTCCTCAGTTTGGGGCAGACATTCAAGGGCCTGTTTGAGGTTTAAGACTTGGTTTTAGGGGTAAAGGGGGCTATAAGGAATGCATTACATCAATGAGGGTCCTCACAGGGATATAAGTACAAATGTGTGTGTGTTTAATGTGTGTTTATGTGGTTCACTAACTGTCATCACCTTTCTGCCTCTCACAGCTCTGATCTCAGGTCAGCAGCTGCTCTCAAGCTTCTAATGGATCTGAAGTATTCATATACATGTATACATATGCGCATGAGTGTGTATATGTGTGTGTGTGTGTGTCACATGAAAAACCACTTGCTGGAGAGACGTGACCACATTTAAAAATGTGTAACCCGTGTATTTAACCTTTCCTCCATGTGTGTTCATGTGTGTGTGAGACGGAGTGTTAAATGGTTTACAGGACCTGTTAAGTGCCTGCTGAACTACACGCATGAGTGTGTGACTGTGATGTTTAATTGATGTGTAATTAATGTGTAATTAACCCTCTCTAAGAGCAGTTGTAAAGATGAACGCAGTTCGCCTCCTCTCTGCTTTCACACTCTTATTATATTAAGTCTGTTATATATATGTTTCTCCTTCGTTTGTCTGTCTTAAAAATCTAATCTTAAAGGAATAATACAAGTTTGAGGAAGACAGAAAATCTGACTATTTTAAGTTTTTTCTGTCTCTTAGAACAAACAAATATTAGTTTATCAGTTTTTCAGACTTCTGGCTTTCCAAACTCCCAGTTCAGTGCCTGTCTATACATTAGGTATAAACAACTGATTTTAATTAACTCTAAAATAAAATAATTTCAATGGGAGTGATGCAGTTTTTCATTTCATACACTTTTTAAATAGAAAGATATATCACATTTATATATAATATCTTTTGTACTATATTAAAAAAATTGCTTGTCTCCTCTTAAAATTTTGAAAAAAATATAATTTCAACACTTCACTGAAGCTATATGTCTTAAGTGTCTGTTCAGTGTCATGTACATATTAAGCATACAGTATTTACAATGTTTGCTGCCACTTAACATACTCAGCAGTGTAGGATTAGTGGCTCTGTATCGTAGTTTGTAACTTTACTGGTTCATTGAAACATGAATGAGGTTGACTGTTGAACTCATATTCATATCAATCCTAATGTTGTGACTTATTACTACAAGTTGTAATGAGTGCTAAATTGGCCATATAATGTGAAGTAGAGCACGCTTAAATACATTTTTGATGCGTTACAGCGTGCTGAGTCTGAGCCAATCATGGAAACCCGACTGTAAAGACAGACCAGTGAATACAGTATGTTCTGTTCATATCCAGGTACATAAATTCATGTTGTTGTATTTGTTTTATGGTAGGTGATGATGTATTGGAGTACATTATATTGAAAAGTGTTCCTAATATTATGTCCACTCCATTAATATACATGAGGGGGGCAAAATATTAGGTTCAATATAATGTACTCCAGTACATCACCACCCACTACGACCTCAATAATAAACATAAAGGAGAATTATCACCTTTGTATGTAAGTATAAGCTTCATAAAAGTAGAGTTTGTTATTAGATTATACAGGTGTTTCTGATAAAGTGCTTGGTGAGTTTATATTCTGTTTCTATCCAGACAATTAATGGCAGCAGACAAACAGACACAGGTCTCCAATTCATGAGGTTTATATCAAGTCACGAGTGATTTCAGACTCATTTTTTATATAACTGTTCCATCAGGAAATACTGAAACATTTGGAAATATTTTACACATCTTTTGTATCATTTTTTTTACACATTTTTTTCTTTGGAAAAATCTTTTAAAACTTTGAAACAAGAAGTTCAGATATTGTGAGTTTTAACAATGTTTGTTCAGTTTAAACAAAAGGATCAAGGGCAGTTCTGATAAAAGTGGTAAAGTGTTAAGCGAGTCAGAAATTAAAGAAATTAGTAGAACAAAATATGCAGCTTGTCCTGTGAACCCTGAAGAAATCTTACTGTACATGTTCAAAAACTGGATCACTACTGACTAGATTTAAAAAAGCTTTCTTCAAGCCATAACTCTCTCTCACCTTGGCTTTGTTTGCTGCCACGTAGCCGTGCAGCTTCTCGGCCTTGTAGTACGGCGAGCCGTGAGCAGCGAACCAAAGGTTGAGTTCCTTCTCCCCCCGCCGGCCGGCGTCGCCTACAGAGAAGATCTGGACGTTTTCCGGCAGCGTCTGCAGGAGTTCAGCCAACATTTGACCCAAACGAGTGAACCGACTGTCATCACCTCCGCTACTGCTGAAAAACTCCTCCACTGTCAGGTCTGCAGGAGGAGAAGAGTTCACAGTTTTATTTATCAGCTTTGTATTTTGGAACTTAAGTTTTTATACATTTTTAAATGATGATGATGATGTCAGCAGCGGCATGACAATAAAAGCTGGACAGACAGAAAATGCAGCAGAAGAAGGAGGGAGTGAAGCTGAGTGAGAGAAGGTGAAACAGGAAAAATAAAGAGAGAAAATGGCTGAAATGAAAGACGACAGAAGACGAGACAAGAGAAGACAGTAGAAGAAGAACATGGAGATTTTCCCATCATGCCTCGCTGTCTGTTGGTGCTGATGGAGCCTGAGGCAGCTGACAGCCCTGAAACCGAGGCCCCCGCGGCACTCAACACTGCACCCCGTCAATCACGGTTACCACGGCAACCGCTGTGTGTTTCAAGCCATTTCAAAAGCTTCCATTGAAACACTGGCACAAGTGAAAAAATACATCATCATCATCATCATCATCATCGACTCACTGGACAGGCGGATGGAGGCGGCGTTCCTCAGAGCGTCCTGCTGCAGCTCCGTGACGTCCACCTGAGCGGTGGAGGTGACGTCCGGCCAGGTGTTGTCCGACACCCGCACCTGCAGGCGGTACGAGCCGGGAGGAGTCCCCTCCCTGATACTGAGCTGACCCGAGCTCTGGTTCAGACTGAACAACCTGAGAGAGAGAGAGAGAGAGAGAGAGAGAGAGAGAGAGAGATACTTTCTGTTAAATTACAGGGACGTTATTGACGTTTATCGATGTTTTTGTTGTTTATAATTTGGTAAATCTGGAGCATCCATCCTCCAGATGAACCAGACCATCTAGCTGGATAATCTTCAGTCTGTTCTGAACTTGGTAAAACTATTTTTTTTACTCTGCACCAAAAACTTACAAGATAAACTTTGTCTTGAATCGCTGCCTTCAGATCAGACATCCAAGCATCACATTCAAAAGGTTTCATGAGGAATTTAATTGTTTTAAATAGTTTGTTTTGTTGAGTTCTGTAACTATGTGGAGCCAATTCTTCAAAGCCTCTTTTGTTAAACAGATAATGTATCTCAATAGACTTCTTGTTTAAATGAAGGTTAAATAAACTCCCTTTCCCTTCAGTTTATCTGTCTCGGTATAAACAACATAACAAGATGTTAACATCAGATGGGCAGCAGCTCCTCCTGCTCGGAAAGCCGATGGGAACTAAATAAAGTCTGAGTTGATGCTCTGATGCTCATATTCATGTATTTTTCCATGAGATCTTAAGTCTGGGTAAAGTCTTTCTCAGAAGGGATTTCTAAGATCAATCTCAGACCAGATGGTGGTCTGTGGTTGAACATGGATCCATGTTTGGGGGAGGGAGGTGGGGAGGGGGGGGGCTCTTGATCTGAAAACTTTGGCGCTCTCCGGAGTCCGTCCCTGGCCCTGCAGCCTCCAAACCCGGTCCTGAATACGTGCCATCAGGCTCATGTAACTGTTTAACCTCCTTCCACCACGACGACCTTCAGGACTCAGACCTGCTGCTGCTGCTGCTGCTGCTGCTGCTGCTGGGAGGCTCTTACATACTTTCCCTGGATTTATGTCTCACTTTAAAGATTTCAAAACCGGCAACACAGCACTTCACCGACACAGAACAAATGAGAAGATATAATGTGAAGATCAATTCCAAAACAAATGACTCTGCTGTTTGCAACAGCATAAGCAGCAGGGTGATTTCTTCTTCTTCTTCTTTTTCTCTTTCTACGCTGTTTGTTTGTCGTTTTGATTTCCTGTGAAGTGACATGTTGTTATTGGTCTGCTGGGACTGCTTCAACTCTCCTCAACACTTTGTACTACTTCTTATTTTTCCTCTTCTATATGTAAATAACATGCAACCTAAACCTAATCTATACTGTGAACAAATTGCTATCTGCCGGCTGGTTTGATGAGGTGGTGGCGGTTCAGGAGTATCTATGATAATTCTCTCTCTGGCGGTTCCTTTGTTCTCGGGCCGTTTCTTGTCGTCTCTTGTCGTCCCTCTTTATAGGTATCTCGTTAGAAGAGAAGGTGGCAGGGAGCGCAATCAGGCTCTCCTTTCAACGCGTCCGCATGAAGCCTCGCCTCATCAAACAAAACGAGCGCGCCCTCACTGTGCTTCACTGGGAATTTTCAATACCGCTGGTTATGAAGTATTAATAGCACTGTTCCTGACAAGTCAGATCCCCTTTTTCTATCTCCCTCTCTACTCCCCGTCCTGTGCTCTTTCATTCTCTTACACTCTTTCTTTGTTTCTCCCTTCAAACTGCCTGTTTCTCTGTCCCAATTTCCCTTTTCTCCTCTTTGTCACGCTGCACCTTTGTACTGTCTTTCCCTCTCTATTTTAAATCTGTCAGCTCCTGTGCAGCTCTCTTTTATTTTCCTTCTTTTTTCTTTATGCTTCTCTTGCTGTGTGTCACATGTGAGGGGACACTTTAGCAGGGAATCTTTTCTGCTTTAGCTCCAACACTTCCTAATCTGCCATTGTCTGGATGCCAATGCGCCAACAAGAGTGTGTATATTTATTGTCAAGATTGCCCAAATGGCAGCAAGGGCATCTCTGCAGGGATGAAACCTTCCTTTTGTCACTGCTTTACCTGCTGGTTTCATTAGTCTCATTTTTATTTTCCTGATGACTTAGAGGATTGGTTGCCCAGAACCAAAAAAACTGAATTTCTCACTTAAGTAATCTCTTTGTTCAGATAGTTTTGGTTTTATTATTCCAGGTTTTGAGATTCCTGTCTTTGAGATTTCTGCCCTAATACAATAAAGATAAGTGGGATTTAGTTTGAGGTGTTCACATCTTTGAAGGATGTTTAAAATCTTTGAGACAGATATCTCATAAGCTAAGCAAGCTAAGAAATATGCTTTTTTGTAGTTTTTAGTTTGTAGACCCTTTAATATTTTGCTCATTGCAACATGTTTCATTCCTTAAAGGCCGAGATTATGCTCCTTTACAAAAATATAATGTATATTGTACGTTTTTATTGCCACTTTTCAACACAGGATGTGCAGTTTGAGATTTTTGGATATTTTTTCCTGCTGTTCTTTGTTTCTATATATTTGTGTGAAAATGTGAAAATCTAGCTGTGTAAATCATCACAGAGAACATTGAGTCTGCATTAGTGTTTTGTCAGTGTTACATAATCACTGTGTGGTGAATTAATAAGGTTTAAGTGCAGACTGTTTTGAAAGGTCAGCACTAGATTATCTCAAAACAATAATGCAACAATGACAAAAAATAATTGATGCCTGAAACCATTTAAAAAAAAAAATGAAAGCAACATGAAGTTTCAGCCATCTGAGGCTCATTAACAGCTGTTTGTGTTCATATGTGGATGAGGCCAGAATATCCAACCTCACTTAACTGCGTGTTAAGTGCGACATAAACACTGATAAAGACAAAGTGGTTGGCAGGTTTGCCACCATGAAGGATGAAGTTTTAAAAAGGGGCTGTTATATGTACGAAGTTCGTTCACCTGTTCGGATTATTTTGTTCTATGGAGGATGGTGGAACACACAAATGAACTACACTGAACTACAAGCTGAGCAGGTGAGTGAAACATCCATAATTAGTCTTTATTAACTTAAATTTTGGTTAGGAAGGAATTAGTCAGAATATTAGATTAATCTGCTGTTTAACATCATGTTTACCGCATCTCAGCCCCTGTCTGTGGTGTTGTAGAGTCTATTTTATGTCTGAATAGGTCTTGTAGTGATGTAGACTGTTGTGTCTATTTATGTTCATGTTATTCCTGTGTAGGAACGACATGGTACTGAGACGGTGAACGTGGCCTGTTGCTGTCTATCGGGGGTGGTGCTGAATACGTAGCGCTGTCCTCAGTGCTGAAACATCTGAACGCGACTGGCAACCTGTTTTCTTTTTTTGTTCTTCAAAACAAGCCTTTCTGACAAAATGGCTTCACTCTCTGCTTTCTTAGACATAGGCTTGCCTGGCTCAATGAGTGACAATTTGTGTTTATGGAATGGATAGGACATAAGATATAAGATATGTTCATATGTTTCATTCTGAAATGCAGAGGAGTAGAAGTGTAAAGTAGCGTAAAATGAAAATACCCAAATAAAATACTTCAAAATTGTACTTATGTGCAGTATTTGAGTAAATGTACTTAGTTACATTACTCTGCTGCCTCCATCTACCTTATACTTCCTACTTCCTCTCTGTTTTGCACTTTTTACTTCAGTTGTCGACCCCTCTTCAGTTCTCTTTGTCAGATCTCTACCTCAACTTCTCTTTCTACTCCTCTATCTCAACACCTACTGTACATGCTAAACTCTCACTTTGTCATGTCTACTTCTACCTGTCTCCTCCTCTCGGTGCATGAGAGACCTTTCAGCTCTCTCTTAGAGTTTTTCACCAGAGCAGATCAAAGTACCTGGACGGTTTGCCTTCAAATCGGTACACCTTCTCGCTCCAGTCATCAAGGTCGGGGGATTGAACTTGTCCGAGTACCGTTGTCGGGAGAATACCTGTCAGGAGACACAGAAAAAGTCAAAAAATGCATTAGCTTTGAAGGGAATTAGTTTTGAGTGCAGCGGATCCCTGTGGTACAACCCAAATATTAGGAGTGAAGGGAAGAAAGTGGAGGCTTCTTGAAGGAGATAAAGTGACAGGCGACGCCTCATTGGCACGCACGGTCATGGTTTGACAGCACAGCAGGAAGATGTGCACACATTAGAATCGCTCGCGCTGTGTTTTCCCCCCTCTCTTCCAAAAAAAGATGAACGCAGCGCTGTAATCTCTTTAGCCGTGAAATCAGCTGCCTTTTTAAAAATGGCTCCTGTTTATGGGCCCGTCAAAACTGGGACTTAAACTGGAGTTAATTGTTTGCTTCATGGCATGTTGTTGAGCTACGTGATGGAGTCGTATTAGTGGGTTAATGTACTTTCATGTGGAAAGGCCCCGGAGAGGGAATCCACTAAAAATACATTACAGAAAACCTTCGTTTTTTCCAGCAAATTACAGCAGGCTGACAGATGGTATGAAACGCTAAATAAGTGATGTGGGGCTGGAGCGGGAGGCTGCGAGCAGTCGACTGTGACAAGTGCAGTCTTAACAACATGAGCACAGAGCGCTCGGGAGTTGGTGGGAGGGACACCGGGGGACCTGAAGGTTAGAAAGCCCGTCTGTGACCAAAGAGACACACCAGGTCCAATTCTGGAAAAACTGTCTGGTGACCCCTGAGCCGGGATGACGAACGACAAATGTTCTCTTCTCCATCTTCAACTATGATCAGGATGCCAGGTGCCCAAACCAACACTGACAAATAAACAGTTTTTCTTGCTGTAATCATCCGCAAAAATGTATTTAAAAGTTTATCTGAAGCTAAAATGAAGCTTCAGCGTCCAAATGAGTCAAATCAAGTAGATATCTTTCAACGTTACAGTCTTTTTAGTGCCAAAGTCCCTCTTTTTGTTACTATACTTCCACCGCAGCTCAACAGGGAAACACTGTCCAAGAGAATTTTTTACTAAAAAGACTAACTGTGGCAGATATCCACTATATAAAAGCTTCATATTAGCTTTAAATCAATTCAAGGGATCTTCAAATGGTCGGTATGAACAGGAGGAATGATTACAGCAAGAAAAATGCTCATAAGGGCAAATGACTGTTGTTTTAAGACAGAGTTGATGAATGATCCTTTAAGCGAGTCAGTCTATTGTCATCTTCTACACTGGAGTAGAAGGTAGAGGGTTGTATTGGGAAGCTCTCAACAGTAAAAATCCAGTTCTTGGATGAATCACCTGACACAAAAACTTTAGTTGTGAACAGCACAAACAGAATGTTTCAGGCTTCATCGGTGTGTAACTACTTTACTTTTATTTTTGCAGCAGTTCTCTTTGATCCCTTACCAAACCAAATCAAGAGCCCGGGGCCTGTTTCACAAAAGTGATTTGTGAGCACTGCTTATTCGCAAACGGAGGCAGCATCGCATTTCACCTATGATTGTCGCTCACAAATTGCAGATAAATTTGCGAGTTTCGCATGGTTATGCACAGTATGCTGTTTGTTTTGAATAGTGAAACGTATCAAATGGCAAATTTGGTAAAACGAGTTGAAGTAAAAAAATCAGTGAAAAATTAGTGGTGGATAATAAAAGGCTTTGGTTGCACCAGAAGTTCATCCATTTTTATGTTATAGTCCACTATTCAGCTCCGAATTTCTTAGTGTTAGAACCTAACGTGGTTAATAAGCAGGGATGCAAAAGATTTCTGAGATTGATACTTATGTTGGTTTACTTTTCTATGTACATCATGACAGTGGAAAATGCTTGTAATTCTGATTGGTTTATGAGCGTCTTTTAAAATTATATATAAGGAAACCTTAAATATACATCCTGTAACAGTTAAGCTACTTCTAAACTTCTAAATAAGTGTGCAAATTACAGTAAATTGTAAAAAAAAAAAAACAGCTGCTTACAGCCACTGTATACTTCATCACTCATCTTTGCACTATTTGTATTACTGTGTTCATCTATACTGGATATACATAGCATCTAATAACTCTACTCTGTCTAACTACTATTTTATTTATACTCTGGTTCCTTTATCTATAGTAAATTCCTTATGTAAAGCAGTTTCTCTGTTATTGTATATAATTACCTTTACCTGTGCTACTGTCCCGAGTCTCATCCCAAGCATTTCATTTTACAAATTACAAATTGAGTTGAACTTGAACTTGTAAATAACCACAGACACAATACTTAAGACTTCATGCTAACCTATCCATGAGTTACCGCAAATACACTTCAATTGTGATTAGCGATTTTAATGTGAACACAACTTCTGTTTTTGTCTTTAAATCTTATAAGGGCCATAGAAAAATTTGAGCTGTCCTGATATAGAAAACAGGCAGATCGAATGTCTCTTATTATTGTATATCAAGTCTATTTTTGCCACATAACAACAATTTCACCATTTCAAAAATGATCATTCAAAAAAATATGCCAAATGAGCTGAGGGTCAAGAAAATATTGAGAATCCCCTACTTAAGTGTTTTCACCATTTGTATTCTTGTTCAATTCTGTAGTGAGACATATCCCACAGTGCATCGTAAAGAAAGTACTGAAAAACAATGGTCACCAATAAAGAGAAAACTACCATCATATAACAACAGAATTCCCAAAAAATATAAAATATAAAAGGCAGCTGAATGGTGAATGATGGTTTTCTATGATTTAGGTGACAGAGAACAGAAGAACGTACCCTCATAACTGTAGACGATGAAGTTGGTGTGTCCTGGCGAGTGGGGATGGTCGTTCCTGTCACCAATGATGACCGTCAGTGTACTGGTGGAGCTCATTGGAGGAGAGCCGCTGTCAATCATGAGGACTGGGAGGCGGTACTCCTTCTGCCGCTCGCGGTCGAAGGTCCGGAGAGCCGTGACGGCTGCGCTGCCATTCCGAAAGTCCGTCAAGTTGAAGTTGGTGGCGTCCGAGGTGAGCATGAGAAGCCGGATGGAGAACGGTCCGCCGTTGGTGGAGGTGTCGCGGTCCGTGGCGTGGAGCAGGAGGGAGGTGTCATTCATTCGCACCGCCTGCGGGGCTGGCGTGTTCTCCCAAATGACGGGCTTATAGGGGACCTCAAACTCTGGCCCGTTGTCGTTAATGTCCAGTACAGTTACCATGACGATGGCGGTGCCAGTCAGGGCGGGAGTCCCAGCGTCTGTGGCCAAGACCATGATCCTGTGCTGCGAGATCTTCTCCCTGTCCAGAGAATCAGCCACTACCACCCAACCGGACTGGTCCACCAGGAACTGACTGTAGGGGTCGGACTCTTTGGAAATACTGTAAGAAAAACGTCCATTTTGGCCCGAGTCTAGATCAGAGGCTGTAACCTGAGTAACGATCGTCCCCACAGGTACGTCTTCGGACATGGCCGGCGACTCGTAGAACTGCGGGAAGAAGACGGGGGCGTGGTCATTGGCGTCCTCCACCTGAACCAGACAGTAGGCCAGGCTGAAGAAGTCAGCGTCCTCAGCCTTCAAGGTCAGATTGAAAGTCCTCTCATGGGGCTTCTCAAAGTCGACCTTCTTCTTTAGTTTGATCACGCCGCGTCGGTTCACCTTGTCTGTCTCCACAAAGAACTTCCTGTCTTCGTCACCCCCGACGATGCTAAAGGTCACTACAGCATTCACGTCCTGGTCGCCGTCTGTGGCAGAAACTACGAGAACCTCGCTGTTCACCTCCAGGTCCTCTGTTACCTGACAGACACACCAGATATTTATAGCATTATTAAAACTATGAGGATGTTTTAGAAGGTCAAACGTACGTTTTAGAGAGTTGAGGTGACTCACCTGAGTGGTGTAGACCCTCTGAGTGAAGACGGGTGGATGGTCATTGACATCTGAAACCATGATGGTGGCGGTCCCCGTCCCTGCCAAACCCCCTCCATCCCTGGCCTCCACCACCACCAGATACCGCTCCTCCACCTCCCGGTCCAGGGAGCGTAGAACCGTGTAGATGGTCCCCGTGGTGGCGTTGATGGAGAACAGATTGAGGTTAATCTCGTTGCGGACGTTCTTGATGATGCTGTAGGTCAGCATGGCGTTCTTGCCCTCGTTGGGGTCATCCAGGTCCATGGCACGCATCTCCATGACGGAGGTGTCAGCGGGGGAATTTTCAGGCACGTGGCCGACAAAACAGCCATCTACCTCCAGCGCCGGACACGGGAAGAAGGGCGCGTTGTCGTTGACGTCTCGGACCTCTAATAGCACATCAGCAAATCCTGTGAGTCCCGCCCCTCCTTCATCTGTGGCAAGGACGAGGAACCTCCAGGCCGGCCGCTCCTCGCGGTCCAGGCGTCGTTGGGCGTAAATTCTCCCGGTGCGTTCATTGATTGTGAACTCACCACCGGCACCCTGGCCGTGGAGGGAGTATCGAAGGGCGGTCTGGTCAGCTTCCTGGTCTGGATCTGTGGCTGAAACCTGCAAAGGTTAGACAAGAAAAAATTATTTCTTTCGCTACATGAACCCTGTTCTGGTAGTTGTCTGTTAACTGTTCTCAGAGTCCAAATTAAAAATGAAAAAGCAACATTTTGTTTTGTTCCAGAAGATTTAAGACTTGCTCAGAGTCTACGTTTTAAAACTTTAATGTTCTTAAGTACTTTTCTATCCTTTAAATTTGTGTTTTACTGTCTTATTCTGTATTTCTTATTTCATGTCTTTTATTCATTTGATAAAACACTTTTTGACTGGGTGTTGTTTATAAATAAGTCTTTCCTATTCTCCATTTAAAGACTGAAAATAGGTACAAACTGTGCTTAAAATTATAACAGAACTACAAGAAGTTGCATGTAATTGCTAAGTTGACAAAATTAAACATTTATTACAATCTGTACAGATTTTTTAACTCTAAAAACAACCAATATGTAAAATAATCACCATAAAACAGCAACGCCACAGTGTCATGGTTATAAAGCCTGTTTCTTTATATGAGAAATGCAGTGAAACAAGGTCGTTGTCTGTCACATTTATTGAAGCAGGTTGACTTTTCACTTCTTCTTTAAAGGAAGTATCGCTTATGTTCTATTTCCACTGAAGTGTTTCTTATCAAACGGTTTTAATGCTTATTCATTATGTATAAATGTTAAACCCAGCGAATAGGACACGAGGCAGGGAGCTGATTGCAGCAGCTGCCCCCGCAAACAGGGACTCTGCAACACAGGAATAAACATTTCTCTGTTGCTTTGTCCTGTTTGCTTAATTAACCTGCCTTCCTGCTATCTCTCTGAACGAGGGGACAGGAGCGGCGGCGGCGACACAAGCTCTCACATCTGTCACTGCGACACACATTGCAATTAAAAGTTAATAGACACCAACAAAAGCAAGAAAAAAGTACACTTTTACCCTTTCTTCTCCTCTTTTCTCACCAGAGGGTTTGTTTACAGAAGCCTTTGAAGTTTCCCCCCTCCACCCCCCCTCCCGCTGCTGCCACCTCCCCCCCTGTTGGCTCTTTGCATTTCCTGACAATGTGATACAGGTAGACAATATTGAAGATGAAGAGTCGCGGTGCCACAGAGGAGGCTGCTGCGCAGGTGAAGTCAAAAAATATTCATTTCAAATTGGATTTTCCCCTCCGTTCGCTATCTGCTGAATTGTATTAATACACGGGGCTGAAAGCGGCGTGCGTTCAGGGAGGGGCCCTGCCGCCACGCGCCGGAAAAACTATTGAGAGCGTTAGAGAGGAACCGAGTGCACATCAAATCAATTCCAGCAGGCGAGGGGAAGCAGGCCCGAGCTGAGGACTCGGTGACACATGCCTCTCTGGCAGGGATTACTTCCCTGCCCTCTCCGACGCGCTTCCAACTTTTTAATCTGATTTAGCTTGGCGGCACATGCATATTACTGTGAATTACCGGAGATAGGTGTGACGAAAGGCAGATGAAAGCCGCAGAAGAAGGAGGGCGACTCTGACTTTCTGAGGCAACTTTTCAGATGACGGGTGCTTCCTGTCAGGAGGTTTCGGGTATGTTGAACCTCTATCAGCTGATATTGTGTTAACACATGTGATGTGTTAGTATTCAGTCACTGGATCCTCGCTGAGATGTTGCTGGAGGCTAATTCCTCCTCCATGTTTGGAGCGTAACCAATACTATTAGATTTGTCTGCATTAAACCTGATACATTCTCACATATTGTTCATATAAACTTTGACATTTTCACAACAAGCTCCTTCACGGAGGAGGTGCGCTCTGAAGGTGTGACTTTCTCATGTTTACATTTTAAACAGTTTCATCTGGACTGAAGGAGATCTGATCAGCGTTTATAGTTAAACACATTTAGCTGAATGGTCACAAACATCTACTGTGCCATCAACACATCCATTCATCCATTTTCTCCTTCCTCTTTGCTGTGCAGGGTCACAGAGCGGCTACAACGTCCCAGCATGCACTGGGTGAAAGGTACAAGACATCATGGATACGCTGTCAGTTTATCTCTGTTCTTTTATTAAAATAGTTTTAAATTTTAGCCGGAATTAAAAAGCCAACGTTAAAAATAGTATCATTTTTCTTTAACTTGATGACCAAAACTATGAAAATTATAATAAACTGAAACAATCCTTAGTGGTGAGCCTGTAAATCACTGAACTACGTGTCAGTTTAACGTCATGTTGAAAGTCACTGAGCGACATTTCTGTGCTTTCTTGTTTCCTGCTGATCTTTTATTTTATAATTGTCAACTACACAATACAGGAGCTACTTCATGGTTATCACTACCTTTATTTGACAGCAGGTATAAATATTATAGTTTTGGCCTCTCTGAAGTAAGATGAACATTTTTAGTTGATGAAGTAATAAGTAAATTACCATTTGTTTTTTTGAGAATTGTTAGTTTCAGCCAGCAAAAATCGAATTTCAGTCTAGTTCTGTCATGTAATTTTAATTTTTATGTCCTCTAAGACTACAGCTGTTGCTATCTTTGTTGTGTACAGTCTGGATCTGAACCTGTAGTAGTAAGTTCCTATTTTCTAGAGAATATCTATATTATATATACAGTATTGTACAGGTATCATCTGTAGACGTCACATAAACTGCACATGTGTTACAATAAAACTTGTACAGACTCTTTAACATGTGGCTCACTGACCTCCAGGATAAAAACAGGCAGCTCTGTGAGCTCCTCGGTCACGGCGGCGTGATACTCGGTCTGAGTGAAGACGGGCGCCTCATCGTTGCGGTTGACCACCTGAACCACCACCAGCGTCTCGTTCTCCCACTTCCCGTCGGAGGCGACCAGCCGGAGCTCGTAGCGCTGCTCCATCTCGTAGTCCAGCGGCTGAGCTACGAAGATGGTGCCCACCTCGGGCTCCACGTCGAAGGTGCCCATGGTGTTTCCTGCCGTGATCTGGTAGCGCAGCTTGGCGTTAGCGCCTGGGAGGGAGGAAGTGGAGAACGGATTAGTATGTGCGGTTAGGATTGGTTTACACTTCCTACAGTGTTGGATTAAGTGATTCGACAGGCGAGCTGGATGTTGACACCTGGAGCTGAAAGCTGAAGAGGAAAGGGTGGGGTTAGAGGTTAGGGTCATGATGTCAAGTAGTCGTTGCAATGCTCTATTTGCAGCTACAATCAATCATTTTCATAATAACAATGTCTGATCTATACAGTGTGTAATGTGTTTGGCTCATACTGATGAACCTACAGTGAATTATCAGTGACTCTGCAGCTCCTCTCGGCTTTACGAAGCTTTATAGTGAGTTTCAGCTCGTTGTTTATCTGTCCAACTGCAACTTCACTGTTCTGGTTCACTCTCAGCGTCTCATAGCGTCGCTTTCAAAGAAAAAGCCTTAAAAAGCCGCTGAACACTACCTGCTCAGCACCAAACGGCAAACAGACACAGTTAGCTGTAGACTAGCTGGTGAACATAGTGGAGCATTTAACAGCTTAAGAGCCAGATATTTCCCTCAGGAGTTGATAGAGAGCTAAAAGAGAGTGAATATTAGACTCACATTCACCAGGTGGACAGAAACACGACTCCACATGAATGATAATGTTGCTCCGTAACTGCTGGATGTGGAAATAAACAACTGTTTGCTAACAAGTTCAACATATCTGATTGTGAAAAGACACTTTTTGAGTGATATTTGAGTTGTTTTCCAGAAAACAAGTGTCTGATTGACAGTGGACACACACACACACACACACACACACACACACACACACACACACTCATTGACGGCCTGTGTGGACAGCAGCAGCCGATATCAAATATTTGGTAGAAAACAGGCGTCTCTCTCACAGTGGGGCTCATTAGACGCTTCACTTTCCTCCCTCACCTCCTCTCTCTCTCTCTCTCTCTCTCTCTCTCACACTCGCCGGGTTTACAAAATCACATTTCTCTTCACTCGATTTTCCTCGGCTTTCTCCTCGCCACCTGACTTCCTCCTCTCATTTCCTTTCACCTTGATCTTCTCTCTCTCTCTCTCTCTCTCTCTTCCTTCTCCCTTCTTGTCTGCCAATCTCCTCCTACCTCCCTCTCTCCTTTCCTCTACCCTTTATTCTCTCTGTTCTCCTTTTTCATCTCTCTCCTCTTGCTTTCTTGCCCTCTTGTCTCCTAAACTCCTCTTTCCTCTTATCCTCCTATCCTTCATTTCCTGTCCTCCTCTCTTTATCATCTCGATCTTCCTTTTCTCTCCTCTCCCTTTTGTCTTTCCTCCTCACCTGCTCCTTCTTAATACTGTATTAACTGCTTCTCTCGTCCTCTCTTTCTCTCCTCCTTTTCTTCTCTTTGCTCTTATGTCTTTTCTTCTCTTTGCTCTTTCTTTTGCTTTTCCATCTTGTTGCTTTCTCCTCCTCTTCCCTCTCCTCCTTCATCCTTCCCTCTCTTCTTCTTGCTTTCTAAGGCTTCTAAGTTTGTAACAGATTTTTTAATATCGGTCTTGTTATCAGTACTTCTAGAAACCAGGAAGTGACATTAGCAGAGTGGAAAATATGGTTTTGGTGTAATGTTCAGCACAACTATGCTTGTCACTGTAATAATTTAGCAATTAAAACCAAAACAACTTGTTGAATAAAATGATTGACTCAGTATTTCTGGAGAGAAATTGATGCCTTTTGAATGGGAGTCAGTTTGAGCAGCTAGCCAAGTCGTGTTAGTTGCTGTTTGCTTTCCAACCTCCACTGGTATGTTTTAGTCGTAGCGCACGTTTTAGACTAACAGCAAACTTCGTTCTGTGTGTTTGAAGTCAGGAATATTATATATTATACGGTGTATGTTCTTCTATAGAGATTTTAGATTTGTGTGTTTGATATTATTGAGTTTATTTAATGACTTTGTTGTCATAAACGTCTCTATTGCTGCTCTAGAAACAACATTTTGATATGTTAAACCCAACTCCTCGCCCTCTTTTCTGCCTTTTTTTGCTTATTTCCTGCCGAAGTGAAGAAATACTTTTACATACATGGACCTGGTACACACACACACACACACACACACACACACACACACACTCACACACACAGATGCATGTTCAGAGCGAGATCTGTCTGGGTCCGGCCTGCTTTCTGTTTACAGGCACCAAGGAGACTTTAGGAGACAAACACCATCTGTGGAGACCTTCATTATGACACTGGAGAGAGTATGTGCATGTGTGTATGTGTGTGTGTGTGTGTGTGTGTGTGTTAGGAAAAGCTTAAGTGCACTGGTCCGTCACAGCCTCTGAGCACGATCCGTCGTGACACTCGCCGAGCAGCTGAGTGTGTGTGTGTAAATGTGTGTAAGGGGAGTAACTCCAGCGGTTTTTTGCCTCCGGCAGCCTCCCTAATGATCAGTAAGGCCATATGGTGTTGCCCTCTTACCACACACACACACACACACACACACACACACACACACACACACACACAGGGGGATAGGGCTGATTTAATTCGCAGCCTAGCAGGAGGCCTAAAATTGAGATTAAGGTCAGAGCTGTGCTCCTCGTGAGGTGGACCGGAGGGGAAAGTCGTCCCTGAGCACCGACTGCAGGTCGACACTCTGAAGGACTAAACTCATCACTGGAGGAAGTTTCACTGCAATATAAAACCGCATTAGAAAATATCTCATGTTGTGGCCTCATAGACGGCTTGCAAGAGATACTGCTGCTCTTTGAAATCCAGCCGATGTCACTTCCTAGAAATCCTGTGTGGCGGCGTCTTCGGTCCAAAGAGACGAGAAACATGAAGCTCAATACATGTCAGACTGGAGGTTCTGCATTCTGCTACATAACAGCTGGAAGATGAACATAGCTAGCTGTTTAAAAATGTAAAACGAGCTTTTCTCTTGCTGTGAGGCTGCAGTGGAAATCCATACTGGTGTCACTGATGGAAGATTAAAGGATAGCGGAGGGTCTTTCAAGTCTGTCTTAATATAATATTGATGTGTCATTATGTACATTAAAGTGGATATTAGTCGCTGTAACAGTTCCTACTCTGCATACCGACCCTGAAGATATTCTGTATATCTGAACATCACTACGCTGTAAGAGATGAGTTCAGCTGAAGCTAATATGAGGCTTCAGCAGTCTGAGTTAACTAAATCCAGTCGATAGAATCCAAAGTTACAGCCTGTTTATTTCAAATTTTCCTCTTTTTGCTTCTGAGGACTGAAGTTCCTCACTGATCTGTGGCGGAGGGAAACATTCTGTGTAAGTCTGTTGACGTTATCCAGCTTTTATTAAAGCTGGTTGACAACTACCAATAAAACCCAAAGAGGAAGAAGAAGAAGAACAGCTTTGACTCTGCTGTTGTGGAAATGGACATTATACTAAATTTACCGTGTCAGCTGTTGCAGGAGGCTGCAGGTAATTCCACAACCCTGAATGTGTTTTATGGCCATAAACAGACTGATATAATATCAGCTTTAATATGATAATTTACAGTAAGTAAACATGTTCTTCTTCTTCTTGTTCTCTTCTCTTTCTGCAGAATGATGGATGTGCAGAGTTTGTTTTCATCTGCTCAAACTGGAAAGTTTCTTTGTGTTCACTGAAAATCTGATTTTTGGTTGTGTGTTGTGTGACTATGAGCAGGATTTGTGACATCACAACTAGTTTAGAAGCAAATCCTGGTCCAATATTCAACTTAAACATGTGTTAACTTGCAGCCTCCAGTGCACAAACACTGAAAACAGACTTTTCAATGAAGTAGGAGACATCTGGTGTCCAGCAGTTAAACTTCTGAAATTAAATATATGTGAATATTTATAGATTCTGGATTTTCAATGAGGGAAAAACCACATGAGACACACGTTATTGTCCCATATAGAGTATCTTTATATGTCTTATTACATGTCTGCAGGGGATATTAAGATAAGATGTTGAACTGATAGTTTATCATATGATATTCTGTTGGTATGTTGGGATTCAAACCATCAACCTTCTGCTAATAGACCCAGTCAATCATCATCATCATCATCCTCACCATCATCATTGCTACTGTTCTGTATGATGTAAAGTGTATAATCTCACACGAGAAATCAAACACAGATCCCTCGTTATCACTTACTCACTAACTTCAGCCTTCAGTGTGTGTGTGTGTGTGTGTGTGTGTGTGTGTGTGTGTGTGTGTTTGTTTACTAAACCCCGAGGTGATACTAAACTGAAACACCAAACTCAGCGGAATAAAAAAAAAAAAAAAAAGCCTCTTGATCTCATTACCAGACGCACTTAGTTCGGCAAATTTTCCACTCGGAGGACCAAACAGGATCCAGGAAACATGGCGGGTGACAAAAGCTGCTGCGCCTAATCAGCTTTAGAACGAGGAGGAGGCTGAGGAGTGGTAATCTAACCCCCACTACCCTCCCTCCCTCCCTCCCTCCCTCCCACACATACCCTTCTCCATCCCACCTTTGATTATTCCAGCAAACACCAAATCATACTGGAAAAAAGCAGGAAACGATGTGTGTGTATGTGAGTGTGTGTTTATCCTGTAATTATGTTTGTCTGACCTCCAGTTTATATCTGAGAAGAAGTTCAGGGGTGCTTCAACACCTGTCAGCTTCAACAACAAACTATGGTCATAAATGTACAGCACAAACACAGACACACACACACACACACACACATACACACAGTTGCAGCCAAGGTGACGCTGCCGTCGCTGCCGCCCAGAGGATAAAACCTTCAGTTCAGTTTACAGCTCATCAAACCTCAGACTGGATTCTTTCACCTTCAGTCACCTTCAGACGAACAAACACCGTGTAGGAACTGAACATGAGACACACATGCACGTCTGTTATCATTATCCAAACAAATTGTGTCTATTTCTATTAAAATTGTGGACTTGAAAACCATTTTTAAAGATATTCTACAGTGTTGTGAGTCCTTGGGAAGCAAAAATGATTCACAAATCTGTCACAGGACAGATGCTACTAGCTAACCGCCTCCTTTCTATAATGCAGGATGAATACAGAAGAAAATCCCATTACCATGTGTGACTACACTAATAAGTTAAGGACAGGAGTTTTCTAAAAAAAAAAAAAGATCTAATATCAGCATTTAACAAACATTGTTTCTTAAAATTCCTAGACATTTACGGGCTAAACGTCTCGGCTTGACAGAAGAGACGAGTCCATGAGCGAGTGGAGGTGTGGCAGCGAGTTCAGACATGTTTATAATATACATATATATATATATATATATATGTATGTATGTAACAGCAGGACAGAGAGGAGCCAACGCTGTATGAGTCTTTACACAACACAGATTACAACTAGAAACATGAACAATGACTTTAGAAGAAAGCGTCGGAGAGTTTTATGGATGTGGACAAAACAAAGCAGGATGATGTCAGTAACAACACTTGTAGGTTTTTCAGAGAGGTCGTTTTTTTTCTGTGCTCACAAAGTAATCTTTGTTAAAATTACAAAGGTTTCAGCCGATGATGGTAAGGAGAGGCGAGTACGGAAAGTAAACTCCAGGAACAAGCTTCATTTTTCAGAGACCAAAGACAGAAAAATTTTGTTGAGTTACAGAAGCTGGTGGAACGAAGCTAATGGGACGTGGCGTCATGACTTCAGGTCTCTATAGAGGAGCCGTAACGTGATTCATTGTCTCTGTAGACGATGTCAGGTGTCTGACAGTTAGAGGACTTTAATACTTGTATGGACACGAAACTCTCCTCGTTGAATCATCGGTACACCAACAAAGAAGAAAAACAGATGCGTTCTGTGATAAAAAGTCAAAGGTAGAAGCCCATTGTCATGTAAAAATGTAAATTGAGAAGTTAACTACGACTCCCAAGGTGCATTTCTGTAAGTATCATCCAATCACAGAGCTTACACTGTTGAAGAAACTGATAATAAAATGTTCAGCCCAAATGAACATGGATTAATTAATCAGCTGTTGTTTTAAAAGTGTTTTCAGTTTGCAGCAGCTCTGATTCGCATCTCTGACCGGCTCCTTCTACATAGCAATAGTAGCTGAGGATCATGGGTATTGTAGTTTTCAGAGCCATTGAGCAAAGCAACAGAAAATTCTCAGATTTCTCAGAAACAAAGTTGAAATTATTCAAACTTTTGGCCACAAAATAAACCGATAGCATCGTTACATCATGGAAGAGTCTCCTGCGTTACTATGGTGATGAAGATTGAGGAGATTAAGTCTGTAATGGAGTCATGATACGCGAAAGGCTGAATGGAGAAAAACTGCTGTGTATAAATGCAAAACACTCACATAAACACGTTAAACGCCACACAAATCTCTCTCTAGCAGTGCTGACTCAGCAGGGATCAGGTCTTGTGTTTTAGCTAATCTCAATCACACCCCCGCCTACCTGCATGTTAGGAAGGTTTTAAGGGGGTTTGAGCTAAGACGACTAGTTCTCCATCTCCTTCTCTGGACCCCCCAGTGGTTTGGGGGTCGAGGGTATGTTTGTTAATTACCACAGAGAGTCCCTGACGAGGAGCAAACTGGGGATAAAGCGTCGCCGTTTGGGAGGGAATCATCAGCAATTTGCTGTCTTAGCATTTCTTAATCCCGTGTTCAGCGTCTTCCTGAGCCTCACAGGGATCCGTCTGCAGGGGAATAAAACCTACATCTCGACATTTCCAAGAACAACTGCACATTAGAAAAACAAAAAAGATAAAAACAGCTACAGCAAGAGAGAGAGAGAGAGAGAGAGAGAGAGACTTAACTAGTTAGAGCATTAAAATGCAAAAGCAAAGCAGATTTTTTTCAGCTTGGTGTTCAGATTCAGAGACTTTATGTCCTGCAGTTTGGTGACATGTTTTGTCACTTTTTACATTTTATATTCTAAATTAATGATCTAATGAAGACAACTGCAGACTGATTCATCAATAAAGAGAATAATCTTTGCAGTTGCAGCTGTCGTGACTTGTATTTATACACAGAAATTTCAAACAGCATCATTGATCATCATCACTATAATTTAATTAGTTTTTTGAAGACTTTTAAAAAAATCATTTATCTTTTTTTTTATGTAACAGGGACGGCGCTCATTAACCAACAGGAAAAAAAGGACTGTAAATGAGCCTAAAAGGCAAATTTCCATCTGTTGTTCCCAGCCAGATGTTAAAAAAGCAACTTAAAATTAGAATAATACTCAAGGGAGAGCTACCCAATCTGTGACAGATGAACCTACTTATTAATAATAATAAGTTAAGTTGTTTTCTCTTGTTTCAAGAATGTCTGATCGTCTGACTGACTCATTGTTACTACTCATTGTACTTGGTGAATGCAATGTTATTTTGTATTATTGGTGATGGACAAAACAAACAAATCCTTCAACTTTGTTCAGGAAGTGTTCATTCAGTCCATGTTGCAGTAAAATATGATCTGACTGCTGCTGCTGATGCTTTTCGCATCAGCTTCACGCAAGAATCCCTCATATGAACAGATCCATGTTCATCAGTACTTCACAAGGGGAGAAAAACATTTATGTCTAAATAAATATGATACCAAAATCAACCAAATTATATAACTGAAACAATCTTAATGCAAAATGAATATTCTGTTCATCATCATCATCATGGCTGCCAGTTTCCTGATGTGCTGATGTTTATGTCAGTAGTAAACAGCTGGTCCAGCATCATGACGCCTCTCATATTAGTCACAGAGCGCTTTGCTTTACAAAGATCTAACTTCACGTCACAGCGTTTCCTCTTTATTTCTGTCACCGCTGCTAATTGACACTGATAAATGTGTCTGCTGGTTTCTGACAGCAGCAACCCTCAAACTCTTCTTCTACGGAGTGGAACAGGTCGCCTTATATGGACATTTTAGGGATGTTGATGATGCTGATGAACAGGTGATGTTCGTCAGGCTGAAACCAGAGATTAACAACAAGTTTGTGAGAGTTTGTTGGAACATTCGTATGAACAAACCTCACAGAAAAAAAGGAGAAGAAAATGTTCTTGCATGTGTTCCATGTCATTAACATAAATTATATCACATATTGGAACCTTATCCTGGCTTTATAAGTTTGTATGATGTGTTCATGTGTCATTATTAGTTATGGTTGTTTTCAGCCAATTATTCAAGCTTCAAGGTTATAATGGAAAACTGGACTAAACAAGGCAGTTCAAAGCTGTTCTGGGACATTTCGAAGCCTTATTCTGTGTTTTCTGGTGCAAAATTTCTTTTTTCTGTTACCATTGTCTGTTTATTTTTGTTTTTTTTATTAAAAATGATTAATTTCTTCAGGTGAGTTTTGTGTTTTTTCTAAAACTATTACCTGATTTCTTAAGTTTTACAGTACAGTACAACTTATTTGGTGACTTCACTGCATAGCAGAGCTTGTGCTGATTGTGGGGATATAAAATACTTGATGATACCACAAGAAATCACGTCAATAATGGCAAAAAAAAGCAAATGATGACATGTATGAACAACGGTCTATAGTAGGAGTCACACAATCACATCTTTTCCTCTCCGTCCACCAGTCGAGTTTTGGCAGAAACTTGTTTTTTTTTGTCCCGTATCTTGTTAGTGAAGCTCTCAGTAAGTTTGTTCGGGTGCTGAACTGTTTCTTGCTTCTATTTTTAACAAATACAGTAAACGTCTTGAACCTAAAATCTGATCAAACTGTGAGAGAAAAGTTTGGAGAAACCAGACCATGGGAGACGAGTGACGGGAAGTTTGGGGATCTCCTGAGGGAATCAGAATGAATCTGGAATATTAATATCTGAAGCGGAGCGGGAACGTGTCAGACTGTATGAGCCTGGATCCCAGTCAACAAGAGAGAGAAAAAAAAAAGAAGGTTAAAGATTAAAAAAAGAAAATAAATAATCAGACGTCACTCTTCACTCACGCTCCGAGTAAAAGAAAACCCCCAAAGGCTTCGAGACGACGCCAACAGCAAATTCAGAGCCGTCATTAAGAGAGAGAGAGAGAGAGAGAGAGAGAGAGAGAGAGAGAGAGAGAGAGAGAGAGAGAGAGAGAGAGAGAGAGAAGCTTGTCTTGTTGTTTCTGATTTTTTTTCTGTTTTTGCCTCCTGCTACTTATTGGTTTAGAGCAGAGGAGGAAGAGGAATGAGGGACAAACACAAACAAAGAGACAAACATCAAAACTGTCGACCTCAAGGGAGCAGCAGCACTCGCTAACGAGCTGTGACAGCAAAAGAGGAGAGGAAGAGGAGAGGAGAGGAAGAGGAGAGGAGAGGAGGGGAAGAGAGGAAGAGGAGAGGAGAGGAGAGGAGAGGAGGGGAAGAGAGAGGAGAGGAGAGGAGAGGAGAGGAGAGGAGAGGAGAGGAGAGGAGGGGAAGAGAGGAAGAGGAGAGGAGAGGAGAGGAGGGGAAGAGAGAGGAGGAGGGGAGAGGAGAGAGAAGAGGAGAGGAGAGGAGGGGAAGAGAGAGGAGAGGAGAGGAGGGGAAGAGAGAGGAGAGGAAGAGGAGAGGAGAGGAGAGAGAAGAGGAGAGGAGAGAGGAAGAGGAGAGGAGAGAGGAGAGGAGAGCAGAGGAGAAGGGAAAGTGAGAGGAGAGGAAAGGAGAAGAAGAAAGAAGAGAGGGGAGGAGGGGAGAGAAATAGCAAGGAGAGAAGAGGAAGAGAGGAGGAGAAGAAGAGAGGAGGAGAGAGGAGGAGAGAGGAGGGGAGAGGAGGAGGAAGGAGAGAGGAGGAGAGAGGAGGAGGAAGGAGGAGGAAGAAGAATGGGGAGAAAAGTAAAAAGAGAATAACACAAGAGAAAAGGAACAAATGAAGGAATAAAAACATTGAATCAACTTTCTTAACTTTTGTCAGTATTTAGCAGCACGGTTGTAACTAACGATTGTTTTCATTCAAGTAATCTGACAACTGTTTTCGTGATTAATCAATTAATCATTTAATAATTTAGTCGATGAAAATCCAAAATAAACTGTTCTCTGAGGCCACAGTGACGTCTGATGAACGTTTCCTGTCAAATATGATAAAGAAATACAGCAAATCGTCACATTTGAGAACCAAACATTTGGCATTTCTGCTTGAAAAATGATCGATGCTCTTGAAAACTCAATTATCAAAATATTTGCTCATTAATGGATTAATCAACTAATCGACTAACGGTTGCAGCTCTTCTTAGGAGAGCTGAATGTGTCCCAACCTGTTCATACAACACTTGATGACAATAAGCTCATTAAAAGATTGTTTTGACTAAAAAAAACTAAAGATATGTGAGACCGAACCCGACACACGTTGACGTCTTCACATCACACTTTAATACAACGAGGAGCATAAAGATTTATTATCTCGTCTTAATCCCGTGTTCAGCGGCTTCTTAAACCTCGCAGGGATTTGTCTGACGGGGAATAAATACTAAATCTGATTTATTTCCAACATCAGCTGCACATTTAGAATAAACAAAAAAGATAAAACAGCAACAGCAAGAGAGAGACTGAACTCACAATAGATTAATAAAAACAATTTTTTTCAGTCTGGAAATCATTTCCTGCAGTTTAGTAACGAGTCAGTTGATCAGCTGAAGGAAATTACATCATTTTGGGTTTTTTGACTGGTAACTTTGGGTTATTATGTGTATCAGTAAGTTGTTTCTGTAGATATAATGAAGTGGTTTTGTCGTCAGAGAGGACAGAGACGTCACATGTCGCTCACCTTCGTCTTCGTCGTTGGCGGTGACGGTGATGAGGACGAAGCCGACCTCTTTGTCTTCCTCCACGCTCACCTCGTACACCGGCCGGGCGAACGCCGGGGCGTTGTCGTTGACGTCGGTGACGAAGATCCTGACGTAGGCCGTGTCTGAACAAACAAGTCGAAAGTGTAAAATTACTTTTTTGTTTTTTCCCGCCAACAGATCGACTCAAAGAAACGTTTCAAATGATCATATTTATTATTTAATTTGACTATTTCTGTGCCAAATGTTTAGTTTTTTTTAGCGGCAGCAGCGTAACGAGTGAATCAGTGTTCAGATGTGTTACATGCTCTGTTCATTCTGGCAAAAACTAAAGATGTTTTACTCTGCAGGGCTGCAGACTGGTTAGTGTCCAAATATGTACCAACATTTTGCCTGAAAATGAAGAAAATAAGCTGTGAATGGCACAAAGGATCCTTAGAAGTTCACATATTGCCGTCAACTGTTCAGTATATATTATTCAAATTGAACAAAATTACAATAAGCAACTAAAGCACAACAAGAAACATAACAAGAATACAACACTTCACTGCTTTTTTTACTGGGTTTGCCTGCAGCAGTAGTTCAGGTGCTTTTTTTTCCACTTTTTCATCCTCTTATTCGTTTTTGCCAGGTCACGGCCAGTCCTTCACACACACACACACACACACACACACACACACACACACACACACACACACACACACAATTCACACCTAGGGCAAATTTAGACTCTCCAATTCAGCAGACATGCATGTCTTTGGACTGTGAGAGGAAACCGGGGAACCTGCAGGATACATTTCTAATTTCCTTGATGGCCACTGTGAGGCTTCGCTACCAGCTGGCTGAGAAACTTAGCGAAGTTAGCAAACTACAAGAGACCAAAGTTGAAAACTTGCATAGTGACTCAAACAACAACATCAAAAGCATGACTTCAAAAACAGGTTCTTCATCTCTAACGTGTTTCCAGTCTGTAGCTCAGGTCTGTAGACGTTGTTGAAAGAGACGTTTATGCAGCAGTGGAGCTGATGTAATGTTTGTATTAATATGATTATTAACACGGTGCAAAAACATTTCATTTAGCAGATTTACATGATTCATGTAGATGACCCATTTGGACACAACAAAGATGGAGACAAGTGGTTTCAGGTTAGTTTAGTCCATGTGACTGTGATCTGCAGTGAACCGACAGACTCCTCAGTAAACTGTGTAGCATTAGCATTAGCATTAGCATTAGAACAGCTACCTGCTGCCTGTCTGGGTTTATCTCGAGAGGAGAAGCTCAAACGTTGTTCTAACTTCTTTAACGAACATCTAGAGGAAGATTTAGATGGTCGACTGCCGACGTTAATCCTGGAACTGAGTCGTTCCTTCTGATAGCGACAGGAAAGATGGCCGACTGAAAGTAACGTTACCATGATAATGCTACGTTAGCTTAGCTTTTTATAAATGTGTCCATGCTGTATGCTTCTTGTATAAATCTGTAACTGACAGAGACTGAGTGTTACTGAATGAAGATGCTTCTTATTAACAGCAGAGCGGCAGGTCAGACAGCTAAATCAACTTATAAACAAGAGATATTATTGGCTGCTGGAGGAGATTGTTTGACCAATCAGATGCTGCAGCTCGTTTAAACACGCATTAGTTCATTTGTCCGTCTGTAAACTATCATTTAGTCTTTATTTGGTGAAGAATAGTTCTCATTTACTTACTATTTCTTTAGTTTTAGTCTCGTTTTCGTCATGAAAAAAGGTCATCAATGAATACTTTTGGTTACACTGGTTACATATGAGTTTGTGTGTGTATGTGTGTGTGTGTGTGTGTGTGTGTGTGTGTGTGTGTGTGTGTTACCAGTGTTGGGTTGGCCCTGCTGGCCCGGTCGAGCCGACTCGGAGCCGTCCTGCGACTGCACCTCGATCAGGTAGGAAGCTTTCTGCTCGCGGTCAAAGGAGGCTCGAGTGACGATGACGCCGCTGCGCGAGTCGATGCTGAAGAACTGCGAGTCTCCGCTCTCGTCCTTCAGGATCACATAGTGGACCTGGAAGAGGAGAGGAGGGACAGGAAAGAAGCTACAGTAGAAGAAGAGGACGCAGAAGAAGAAGAAGAAGAAGAAGAAGCAAATACTCGGCGCAGTGGGTGTAGGTGTTCCTCACCATCCCGTGCAGACCGGAGTCCAGGTCTGTGGCCGACACCTGAGCCACCGATGTGCCGATCTCTGCTCCTTCAGGAACCGTCGCCTCATAGGTGGACGACAAGAAGAAAGGAACGTTGTCGTTGACGTCTGAAGAAAGAAAGAAAGAAAGAAAGAAAGGAGGGAAGGGATACAAATAAAGATGTTATTTTTTCCTGTTGTTGTTGTTTTGTTGTTGCAGGATCTGGCAGCAGAACACAAACAGTCTGTCACGTCCATGAAAGCTGATTAAAGTGGATTAAAAACCGACAGAGTGAAAAGGCGGGAAAGAAAAGGAAAGTAAGAGACAAATAAAGAAAGAAGGAAAGAAAGAAAGTTTGTTATTTTTGTAACATTTGTACCAGCAGGAGATTAAAAAGTGGAAATCGATTAAAGAAAGAAAGAAAGAAAGAAACAGAAAGAAAGAAACAGATAGTTTGTGTTTTGTGGAGAGCTGAAGTCCTTCAGAGAGCTGAAGTCGGACTGTGGCTCCGCTCGCTAATGAAAACTGAGTTATTAGTGAGGAATTATCCTCCAAACACCCTGAAGAGTCCACAAAGCAGCTTGTCAGCTCACTTTCAAGCTCCGCTAAGCCAATTACAGCGTCCGATGTGGGTTTGTTCAAAGCCAATCAAAGTCAGGAAGTGTTTTCTCCTTCTCTCCTTCTCTCCACCCGCCTACAGACGCTGATTGGGAAATGAGTCACCGTTAAAATGAGGCGGCGTGGAGCTAACACCACCAGTCGCTGCTGTTTTCCTTTTTCTTTTTTTTTTTTTTTACAGCCGGAGACGACCAGGGATGTGAACTTCACTTCATTATTCTTTCCCTGCTCGTTCTCCTCGTCACTTTCCTGCAGCGTCGCTCATTACAGCCGAGCTTGTGTCTGTTCCCTGATTGCTGCTTTCGCTCTACTGGTCAGAGATGAACTGGAACTTTTTTTTACAAGTTAATATACTCCCAATTTAAACTAAAAAAAAAAGAAGTAAAGGAATCCAGAGGCCTGGTTTTAAATTAGAAGTGATATAAAATTATTAACAGAGAGGCTCCTGCTGTTAGTTTAGATAGATGATGGGAGCAAAAACGCCTAAAATGACACTCAACCAACAGACTCCTCAGGAAACTGTGTAGCATTAGCATTAGCATTAGCACAGCTACCTGCTGACTGTCTGGGTTTGTCTGGGACAATATGGATGCACCAAGAGATAGAAACCACAAATGTTACAGAGATAAACGAGCGCACACACTCCTTCCTTCGTCTCACCTGTCACGTTGACGTAGACGGTGGTGAAGGAGGCGAGCGGCACGGCAGCGACGTTCTGCACTCGCACCCTGAGTGTGAAGAAGTGCGTCGTCTCGTAGTCGAGGTTCTCGGCCACCAGGATGGACGCCGAGCCGTCGGCGCGGTTCGGTTTGATGTAAAACCGAACTGGCATGTTGGTCTCCGGCACCTGACCCTCCTCCAGGTTGTAGGTCACACGGGGGTCACCGAGCGGAGATGTGGCCTTAATGGTCTGATGGAGAGATAAGAGAGAGAGAGAGAGGTCAGAGGTGAGGAGAACAAATGATCTTTATCCCACCTGCTGTGTATCTGTGTGTGTTCCTGATCCAAAGCGTCATGGTGTTTCTCTACGTTCTCTGTTCCCACTGAGAAGAAGAAGTGAGAAAGCAAAATCGACAGGAAACGACACGGGAAAAATATATTAATGTCATGCAGACCTGAGGGCAGCAGAGCGGGGGCCGCTCAATGAGATTTCACAGACACACCTACTTCTACCTTCCTGTGCCTGTGTGGTCCAGGGAGAGAATTTTAAACGTTTGGTACAAGCTCATATTCATGCAAACTCCACCAGCAAAAGATAAGAAAACTTTTTTTAGGGCTAAATTTGCTGCTGTTGCATCAGCAGCTGAACTATGAGCAGGGAGCAACGGACAGATGGAGGAGTGAACTAACAACTCTTAAAAATACATGATTTCGACACATGTAAGCATTTTCTGCATGCACATATCAGGAGAAAAACACTTGTTCCACCCTGTAACATCACTGTAAAATCCAGCAGCAGAGTGAAACTTCTTCTCTCTAGTGGATCATTTCCAGTTACACTTTCATTCATATCAGATCAATAATTCAAGCTGAACAACTTCATAGTTTTGTAGCAGGATCTTCAGCAGCTTGTAAAAAAAAATGTGTGAAAGTAGCTGCAGCTGTTATTTTAATGTGTCAGATAAATATTAAATCTTCTGCTGCGATGTAAATAGAAGTTTTGGTTTGTTATTGACACAATTGGCCCAAACTTTTTAAAGTGAATTGATTGAAGCTGCAGTTTTTCTTAACATTGTAATCTTCCGTTAGTGATGCAGGATTTTAAGCTCCGTGATTGGATGTTTCTTGCTGAAACGCACCTTGAGGATTGTAATTGACTGATAACTTTTATATTTATTCTCTAGCGCAGTTGTTCATCTTTCATATTGATAATTTAACCGGGAGAGTTTCATGTTGATCCAAACTGCAGAAGAGAGAGAACTAAGAGTCACTTATCTTTGGGAAAATGGGAAAAAATTACTACTTAAGGAATCAAGAGTGTCTGAAATAACTTCCTGACAAATCTGCTACCAGCAGAGCAATAACAGCGCTGACATATCATACAGGTGCATCTTTTCAAATGTTAGTGCAGTGATTCTGGTTTTTAATTACTGGCTTTGGAGAATGTAAACAGGACTCATCAATCTGATTGATTACATACAGTAAAGGATAAACGTTGGCTCCTGTAACATAACCGCAGCTCTCTGTCTTCCTTTTAAGCTTTGACTTTATAAATACGATTTATCTCCATTTCTGAAACAATAACTCCCACATCTCATTAAAAAATCCATCACAAAGACCTGGTCCTGGTTCAGGATGACGTCACGTTATTATCACACAGTCGTTCATCTTTAAAAAAAAAAAGCCTCAACAGCTCCGACGGACAAAATATGACACGCACGTGGCTGCTTTTCCAAGAATGCGACATTTATATGGTCGACGCTGTGGTTCAGTCCTTCTATGGACATGAAGCGCTGGAGGAGAAGACTCCAGGACTCCAGGACTTCTCCAGGACTAAATCACACTGCTCCCAACACCTAAAAAGGTTTTAGTTTCTGCTTTGTTGATGTTGTTCTTTGTGTGAATGTGCTAGAAAAAAATGTGTGTCTGACCTACACATCCACCAGCAGAGCTTTTAAGACTCGTGTTATTCTCTTGACCGTAGCTTCAACTGACCTTGAATGTGTGTGTGTGTGTGTGTGTGTGTGTGTGTGTGTGTGTGTGTGTGTGTGTGTGTGTGTGTGCATGTGTGTGTGTGCATGTGTGTGTGTGTGTTTGAGCTTTTAAGGCTCTCGTCCACACACTCCTCAACCTTGCCAGGGAAGGATTGTGTGTTTTTGCATGGCTGAATGACGCCACCTCACTTTACAGTCCTGAGGGTAAGATGGTGACCTGCACTGTTACACACACACACACACACACACACACACACACACACACACATACACACACACACACACAGACGGTACTATGTATTCCTGAACAGTCAGAGCAGATTTTTAAATAAAAACTCAAAGATTGATGAAACAATCTCAATAATTTTTAGGATTCTTTTTTTAAAATGACCTCAACTCAGTTCAACTTTATTGTCGTCATACTTGTGTACTGTGATGGGAAATTGCTGATCACTCAATAAACAAACAAAGAGAGCATCGTTAGGTTATGAAATAATGTAATCATAATAATACAATCAGAAGTATAATGCATCATAGTAGTTAGGATTAGGGTAGGGTAAGGGGGTAGGGCATTAGGTTTAGGGTTAGGGCATCAAGGTTAGGGTTATGGGTTGGGGTTAGGGTAGGGTTAGGGTAGGGTAGGGTAGGGTTAGGGTTAGGGTTAGGGCATCAGGGTTATGGGTTGGGGTTAGGGGTTGGGGTTAGGGTAGGGTTAGGGTAGGGTTAGGGTAGGGTAGGGTTAGGGTAGGGTAGGGTTAGGGTAGGGTAGGGTAGGGTTAGGGTTAGGGTTAGGGCATCAGGGTTATGGGTTGGGGTTAGGGGTTAGGGTAGGGTTAGGGTAGGGTAGGGTTAGGGTAGGGTAGGGTTAGGGTAGGGTAGGGTTAGGGTAGGGTTAGGGTAGGGTAGGGTTAGGGTAGGGTTAGGGTAGGGTAGGGTAGGGTTAGGGTTAGGGTTAGGGTTAGGGTAGGGTTAGGTTAGGGTAGGGTTAGGGTAGGGTAGGGTTAGGGTAGGGTAGGGTAGGGTAGGGTTAGGGTAGGGTAGGGTAGGGTTAGGGTTAGGGTTAGGGCATCAGGGTTATGGGTTGGGGTTAGGGGTTAGGGTAGGGTAGGGTTAGGGTAGGGTTAGGGTAGGGTTAGGGTTGGGTATGGGTTAGGGTTAGGGTTAGGGTTAAATACTGAAATACTACTTGTACAGAATTTCAGACATCTGTTTACTAACCTTACAGGTCAGCAACCCACCTTCAACTAACCTAGGAACAGTCTCTCTTCACGACCATATATGACAGTATATAAGCACCAAGTAGCATCACTAAATAACATTACTACTATATTAAATTAAGGACAAACCACACTATCCTCTAAAAGCTTATTAGATTTACACATAAACATCTACATAACTATAGTTTATCTTATCACTGGCTCAGATAAAAGTATGACAGGATAAACTAACTGTTAAACACTCAACTGTCTCATCTTACACAGCAAAGAACTAAGTTTAGAACAGACATGCAACAAGTGTGAAACACAAACTAACACTAAACTGAACTTAGACACTATCTGAATGATATATATAAGAAATACATCAGATGATAACTTACTATTCGGTTTTCTTTCACAGTACAAGGAAACATGAACAAGAGGAAGACGGTCTAATATATCTAGAAGGAGTGTAGTTACACACACATCACATGCTTTCACTCCCTGCAAGTAAAGTAAAAAATCCACATTTAATCAGAGATAAGTTGTACAAGCTTTAACGGTTAACAGATAACACCTACAGATGACACCTACGGATGACCTGCAGATGAACCTTCTTCTTGTCAATAAATCTCATGTTTGGATCCAAACCAACAATGAACTGATCTACTTATCAGTATTGTGTGTGTGTGTGTGTGCCTGATGCTGGATGGTTTCTACACATGACAAATATAAAAAATCGCCAGTCATATGCTCTTAATAAATAACATTTGCAGTTTACTCCTTCAGTCACTGCTGATAACAACAACTGCTCATTTATTACATCTTATATCAAACACAGTTATGAGTTATGTTTGCCAGAAAGTGTTAATTTTACTGGTTTTATTCATCCCAACATCTGTCTTAGAGGCTATTTTGATTACAATCGATTTTCCTTGACAGCATACAGACACTGCTGGTCTTCTTGTAATGGTACCACATGTAAAATAGCAAATATCCAAAATCAAATGTGGGCCAGTTCTGGTTTATCTGGTTTGTTGATGGCTCGCTTGTGGCCCAGATCTGGGAAATGGGATGAAAGTGTCGGTAGTGGGGCCGGATCTGGGCCGCAGCAGGTTTGCTATCTGGGTTGTTTTTTTTGCATTTTATTGTTCTATGAAGTGAAACAAACAATCAGTTCAGTTAGATTATCAGGCTAAGATGAGTCGCTAACACATTGTTTGAGTTTTTATTTGTTTCATACGTTAAAAGGCAGCAAAGGTTGTTGCATCAGTAATAATAATAATAATGATAATAATAATAGAAAATAGTTTATTTGTATTAAAATCTATTTATCTATTAGGGATGTACAAAGATCCCAGTATTTGTATTTGTATCTGTATTTGTCAAGACAGCAAAATTATTTGTATTTGTATTCGAATAAAAGTGGAAAGAGGCTTAAAAATCCTGTTTTTGTTTTTATTACGCCTCTAATTTTAGAAAATTAAAGTGTTAGAATAAGTGTTCATTTGACATGTTTTTTTTTTTTTATCCCAAAAACAAATAATTTTTAAAATATTTGTATGAAACAAATATTCGTATAAAACCCACTATTTGTGCTTTGCCGAATAACGTATTTGTATTCGGGCACACCCCTCTTTATCTGTTGAACCTCATTTTCAAAGATTTCTGGGCTAGAAGAACTAACCGCCTCTGATCGCTGCTCACTTCTACATCACATAAGATCTGATCTCTGTGCTGCAGGTCTGAGCTCCGTCGTCGTCGTCGTCGTCGTCGTTTCCACCGGCGGTAAACATGTTTCCTCAGAGCGACACAGAGAAACGCTGAGTGAGAAACGCTGTCCGCCACTTAAACACCGAAACCCTCTCAGCCTCCTCTCTCTCTCTCTCTCTCTCTCTCTCTCTCTCTCTGTGTGTGTCCATGACCAGAGCTGCTCGAACGCCCCGCACTCTCGTGTCTTTATGAGACACTTAGCGTGTTAAGAAAACACACACACGGACTCACTCGATTAGATTCACACACTCAGATAAAAATCAGAAAATATGTTTTAAAAGGAAAAAGTTATTTTAAGACCTTAATTACTTCTATTTCAGATAATATCATTTTCTTTTAATAAAACAAGTATTGATACATGTTGGCATATAACTGACAAACTGTATAATTGATGTGTAAATGATCAGTGAAATGTCAGAATGAAAAATTAAGATTGTCAGCTCATATTATCTTGTTTTGCTTTCTTCGCTAATCCACATTTAAAACATGAGTCTCAGTAGCAGCCTTCCAGTTTCCAGGTGAGGGAGTCGTGTCAGGACACGCTGGTCCTCCTTCAGGAAGCGGTAGCGAGGATCTGCCTCCCTGCAGGCCGAGCCAGCCGAGCGTTCAGAATCAGCACTAATGAGAAATCATCTCATTAGACATCGGCGCAGTGTGCTGAAAGCTAAGCTGATCAGTGTCTGCCATCTTCTCCCACACAGATTAACGCCTGCGGAGATATCGCAGCGGATCGCTCTCAGCTGGTGCAGCTGGTGCTGAGAGAGATTCAGCCGGCTGGAACACAGATCATCCTGTCAGCTACAAATGCTAACAGTTAGCAGTCGGCTGAGGGGGGGGGGGGGGGGGGATTCATTAAGGTCAAACCCGAGAGAAGTGGTTTTGTCTTGATGATAGTCTATGTTCTTTAAAGTGGCTATAATTGATATTTTTATAATACAACTGTCATACCTACGGAGAATTATCAGCAGCTCCTTTCAGTTTTATGGAGCTTTATAGTGAGTTTCAGCTCATTGTTTATCTGCAACTTTACTGTTCTGGTTCACTCTCGGTGCTCTCATAGCGTCGTTTTCAGAGAAAAAGCTCTAAAAAGCCGCTGTACACTACCTGCTCAGCACCAAACGGCAAACAGACTAGCTATGTGCAGAGAAATTAACATGTAAATGACAAGATACGCTGTTGGTCCATGTACTCCAGAACAAAACCATTAAGAATAAATATGTATTTTTTAATGATGTGACAGTGCTGTGGTTAATGTCTGGTTAGGATTTAGGCACAAAACCTGCATGTTTAGGTTTAGGGAAAGGTTTGGATTTAAATCACTTCTTCCTTAAATGGAACATATCATACACATTTCATTCATAGATTCTAGGGTTCTACTTAAGTATCTTCTTCAAACCATAAAACTTTCAGCCTTTATGTCTGTCTTTGATTGTGGAGATATTGCAGAGACTAGGGATGTGCAGAGATCCCAGTAATTGTATTTGTATCTGTATTTGTATTCGAATAAAAGTGGAAAGAGTCTTAAAAATCCTGTTTTTGTTTTTATTACACTTTTGATTTTAGAAAATTAAAGTGTGTTATAGTGAGAATTCATGAATAAACTACCTTATGAAGGAGGTCCCCACACTGGGTTTTGAACTGGAGCCTCTCAGATCATAGACGACTGCGCTGATTACTGAACTAAAACTTTACTCATCGCCTCATTGCAGACAGACCTCTACCTATTTATACACCCATAACACAGAGACAGCACGGCGTGTAACATGTAGAAGAACTTCAAAGGTGATTCTTGCTTTGTACTTTTCATTTATTGCCTATTTTTTTACAACCTAACGAACAACAGGTTATGGAGAGTCCCTTTGGAGCACTTTGCTTGTGTCAGTAGCTCAGCTTTATCTCTGGGGAACACCCCCAACAACAAATATTTGTATCAAACCCACTATTTGTGCTTTGCTAAATAATGTATTTGTATTCGGGCACACTCCTCCTAAAACAGACACAGTTAGCTGTAGACTAGCTGGTGAACATAGTGGAGCATTTAGCAGCTAAAGAGCCAGATATTTCCCTCAGGAGTTGGTAGAGAGTAAAAACAGAGCTAAAAGAGAGTGAATATTGGACTCACATTCACCAGGTGGACAGAAACACAACATATCAACTTAACAGCTGATGATGTGTCAGTGTTGTGTTCACTACTTGTTTCTGCTGAAGTCAGTTAATGCAGGTTAAAATTCGAGCTTTGTCTGGCTAAGAAATTGAACATATTCAGCATTTTATTCTTTTTTTTTCAGAAAAAGCAACAAGCTTCCAAATATAATCATGTTTAATCTTCATGTAATCTTCTTGGATTTAGAGTTAAATTTATAAAGTTTGCATTCTAACACCTAAAAAAAACATCTTGAACACAGCAGGAATCAGAGGATTAATGTCCAGGCAGCACTAATCCACGCTCTCATCTAGACTGCAAAAACTTCACAACTCTGCACATGAACAACATTTCTGTATTAATGGGAGCTTTGACAACTTTTGTTGTGTAACCAAGTACTTAAACTTGAGCCTACAAAGGTGTGATGTGATGTTACAGTCATCCTGCTGGATCAGCCGGTTCGGTTTTGTGATTCTTCTTCGTGTTTTTTGGGATAGTTTTGTTCAAAACGAGCATGTTTGGTGTCGTTTTAATTGTGTTTAACTGCAAATTAAGGCGTCGTCGGGCAAAATAAACATGAATTTCTTGGTTTTAAAATGCACATTTTCCACTATCAACCTCCCTTTTTTTGTATAGTTTTGAATATTAAAGGTGAGGTGACATCAGCAGAAGAAAACATGGACAGGAAGGGAAACAAACAGGAGGAAGTCAGCTGATGATGATGATGATGACACACACACACACACACACACACATGTCTAAGCAGGAGATGACTACAGCTTATTGATACAGAGATTTGATTTAACACACACACACACACACACACACAGCAGCGTCTCTCTCCTGCTACCTCGTTAACAATGTAATTAACAGACCTTATTAACGCTGCTAAATTTAAAACAACAGTTCCTCCTCGGTGCAATTAACACAGCGGAGGAGAGGAAGGAGGGAGGAGGAGGAGAAGTCTCTGGCTTGGTGGGTGTTGTCAGGTCTGGTTTTAGTGTTAATATACTGAACCTGTGATAAGAAAACACGACCATAGCAAACATATCTGCAACGATTTGCACCTTGTCGTGAATGTTTGTCACTATCTCTCCACCAATATGATGATCAGCTGACTCACGTTCATCTTAAGACAGAAAGACGTGGACGAAACCGACAAAAAGTATCTCAGTTTGTAACATTCACTCATGCATAAGGTAAAGTTATATTAAACGATAAAAGTTTTCAATCATACGAACAGATGTTACAAGTGTTTGATCACAGAACTATGACAGAATAATAATTAGAAGAGGAAAATGTTCCCACTTAGTTTTAATGAGATGAAATGTCATTTGTTTTGACAGAGCGTCATTTAGCCGCCATTGCGTGTCGAGCTCATGTTGTTGATGTCGTACGTGTGATGGACGGTTGAGATGTAAAAGATTCTCATGTTACTGACTTGAGTGTTCACGTTATTAAGATGGTTGTATGATTACAGAGTTGTGTAAAGATGAAAAAAGTGTGTGCATTGAAAAAATAATATCAATTAAATGTTGGTCTTTGGCGTCCATATGTGTTTGGTTTTCAGGGTTTTTTATATTAATAAGCACCAAGTTGGAAATATTGGAGAAGAAGAATGAAATTTTCCCAGTCACCTTGACATGAACGCTATTTACAAGTTGGAAATTCGTAATTATAATAACTCTGATATGACATGAACGCAGCGTTAGCCTCCTGAGCTCAGTGAGTGTCAATCTCAAGGAGCTGATTTATTGGAATATAGCCGGATGTTTGTCAGTGGAATCCGTCCAAATGGTACAAAAAGTCGCACAAATTATCATAACTTGCCCATATTCACTATTACTTGCCTTATTAAATGGAACTACCCAATCTGGCAGCAGTGTTTACGAGGCTAGGAGGGTGCAAAGGCGTCCAGTTGGACTGTAGGAAATGCAGATTTATTTGGAGTCATACAAGAGAGTAAAAGTCAGGATATCTCAGCTTCTGCTGCTTTGATTTTGCCGCCATCTTGGATTTGACTGTTGCCATCTTGGATTTTTAGAGCCACAAGTGACCATATTTGGAGCTAGCGGCTAGCTTGGTTAGCACAGTGCATTTACAGTCTATGGTTAGCTGTGATGATGCTAATGCTAATGCTAATTTTCGCTAGCAAAAAACAAGCTTAAAACCATTAAAACAAAATGTACACACCGGAAAAACTGAACATCCGACTCCTTAGAAGGTCTTTTAGTTCAACTGAACGCTGAACAAGACTTTTATGTGACCAAAATGTTACAATTAACTTTCATGAACTGAAAACACACCGTAAAATAGCGACGGCTACAGCTATACTCTGTGAATGTGGGGTTACGCAATGGTTACATTGATCAACGTTGTCGCCGTGGTAGTGACTTGTCAATCACAAGGCAGCCACGCTAAAGCATATGCTGCTTTAATGTCTATTTTACTCTAAATGGGGACGTAATTTACAAAATGAACATCATGTTGTATTGAAGAGGACTTGAAACCAGCGATTGAGACCATAAACTCATTAGGAAACAGTTTACTGAGGTAATAAATGAAGTTCTCAATACAGTAATATTAAAGTTCTTCTGGTTGTGTTCAGACTGCAGCAGCTTCAGACTGCATCATCCAGGCAGAGATTATGTTTGCTAACAACGTGACTGGAAAACAGTTTACATGTATATGAATATCATTTCTCTGAGACTTCTACAGGTGACACTCATGATGGTAAATCGAAGTACTTGAATCTCTCTTCCTCCTCCATTTAACTCCCCCTCTCCTCTCCTCTCCCTCCGTCATACACTGTCTGTCGGGTTAAACACAGTAATTAAGCGCCTGTTTTTCTGAGGTGACGAGGGCGCATTGTGACGCTCTGACAGCAGGTGTAATTACCTCTTTCTCCTGTCAATCATCGCTGACAGATGGAGCTGTGGGTGGGACAACCTCCACTCATCATCATCATCATCACCATCACTACCACCATCATCATCATCATCATTCTCAGTCTTTTCAGTGATGATGTGAGGTCGAAAAGCAGCAGGAGGAGGAGAGATTAAATATAGCACAGGTACACACACTTAAACACACACACACACACACACACACACAAGCTTACACAGGATTACACACACACACACACACACACACACACACACACACACACACACACACACCCTACAACTGTTTGAAAACTGACTAACCTCCATGAAATCGAGCAGCTGGAGGGTAAAAACTCCTCCACCTTCTAAACCAGCGGCTCAGGAAAAGAGAGCAAATTAGGATGGAGGGATCAAAAAGAGGAAAAAACACCGGAGGTAAACAGGCAGGCCGTGTGTGTGTGTGTGTGTGTGTGTGTGTGTGTCAGGTGAAACAGACTCGGGGCAGGTTTGTTGTTTGCTCGGCAGAAAATGTTTGGAAGCACTCGTCTAAACGTGCTGACACAGGGAGAGGGATGGATGGATGGATGGATGGAGGGAGGGGTGAAGAAGAAGAAGAAGAAGAAGAAGAAGAAGAAGAAGAAGAAGAAGAAGAAAGCCTCCTCAGGGTTCTTTGCACAGATGTGAAGGAGGACGAAAACCAAGAACTCTTTCAGTCCTGCAGGATGAGGCCTGAGTTTAAATATTTCTTCTTTCTTCTTCTTTCTCTCTTTTGCACTTGTGATACTTGTCCTGTTTTTGTTCTTTTATTTCCTGCGTGCATTAGATCGTGAGAAGAAGGAAGAAGACTGTCTTCCCAAGAAAGTTCCCCCAAAACATCTGATTTGACTGTCATCAGCCTGTAGGTGTTATCATCACACATCTGTCCTAAATATATGGACTCATAGGGGCCAACTAGACCTTCTAGTAGGTTCAGCATTTACTTCACTGAGTGAGCAGATGCAGAAGGCCTGTTATCAGTTTCTTTTGACGAAAACAAAAAGAAATGGCTGACATTCCTTTTACTCTCAGTGGAAAATATTTTAACCTCTTAACATCCACTGCTAAAGCCAATTGTTAGCAGCTCAGCATCACGCAGTAATGACGAATGTTTTGGAGATTTTTTGGGACACCAGTGACACCACAAAGTAAAGATTCACTCCACTAAGGTTGGGCCTACAGGTCTGGAATTTTATACAGGTGTGCTTGACAGGATGTAGAGGGTATGTGGTGATTTGCATAGTTCTAGCATAAAGCACGACCGAGTTATTGTTATTCAAATATGATTCATTATAGACGAGGACCAAAAACACTTGTTTGAGCCTTATTTGAACTGATGTAGTTTTGGTTGTGTTGTAGCTACATGATAAACAAGCACATTTCCAGAAACTGCAAGATGTTACCTTTCAAATGAAGCCTCATACATGCACTTCACAGTTATCTGTTATAAGCTTTTCTATGTAGGTATGCCAAATGGGCGAAATATTCCAAAATAAGGGAGGATGTTAAGAGGCTATGATAGTTTTGGCATTAAAATGCATTTTGTACGGAAGCCCCGAAAGGCAAAAAAAAAGGTTTTGCCAGGATAATCTTTCTGAGTTCCATAAAAAAATTTTTTTTTCCACTTGTCCTTAACTCTTAAACACAAGAGAGAAAAGAATTAAGATCAGACTTAGAAATTGGATCTCCAGAAATGTTTTTTTTTGTCGCTTACCTTTCAGGGCTTCCGTAGTTTTGATAACATTTCTAGCGAGAAATGTGCATTTTATTTTACATAATCTTCGTTCAGTGAATGTATCTGATGTTTAGTTTGTCAGTTATTACAAAGATTCTTGCAGGCTTTCTATCGTTGCTATGGTGGTTGCTATGGTGGTTGCTATGGATGCTGCTATCACTGAAAACACACAGTTGCATGTTGTTTGAATTATTGTCTTTGTGTTGCGTAGTTATCAGTTATTTTATGTAACGGTTTGATGATGTTCTTTCAACAAAAAAATGTAGATTTTAAAGTGTCGCCCCAGAGATCCAAGTTATCTCCGAGTGTTTTCAATGAACCTGAATTATTTCAACACAGTTTATTACATTCCTACGGTGGCCCTGAAGTGCACATCACAACGACAAATGACAAAACACAACAGCAAAAGCAGACAACACAACAACATTACAACAACGGTTGTGTTGTCTGCTTTTGCTGTTGTGTTTTCCTATTTGTTGTTGTGATGTGCACTTCAGGGCCACCGTACATTCCTGAGGAGGCTAAATAACCATCTGGAGGCCATAATTCAAGAAATAAAAATAAAAAAAGAGGGTCGCATAACTCCCGCTGACATTTAGACACTTAGATGCTCTAACTCACCACTATTTTGGCGTCTCGGACGGTGTTTTCGGGCACGGTGACCCAGTACTCGGCCTGCTCCCAGTGCGGCGGCTGGTTGTGGACGTTGGTGATGATGACGGTCAGCTCCACGGAGCTGCTGCGGTTCCCTCCGTCCGACGCCACGATCTGCTGGTTGATCCTGGACGTCTGCAGGGAGGGGAAAATGACTCCAGGTGAGTATTATCATGACTTTTTATAAAACTGCAGAAACAAAGAAGAAAGTTTTCCATCATAATTTAATGAATCTTGTTATTATTTTATCATCTTGTATCTTCAAAATCAAATATTAATGACCGTGCAGATGTTTGACAGATGTGAGAGGCCGCCGAACGCTTGTAAAATAAATAAATATCAGAGCAGAGAGGAGAAGAAACTGGTTTGTTCATAGAAAGTGAATAAAGAAAAGAAGGATGAATCTGCTTTTTGCTAAATTATTGACAGAAGTGTCATTTAACACATCAATGGTGGATAAAAACAGAAGAAGAAGAAGAAGAAGAAGAACAGAGAGGAGATGACAGTCACAGAAGAAGAAAGTACAGTCAGCATAATTCACAACAGACAGTTAACTTCAGGACACACACACACACACACACACACACACACACACACACACACACACACACAGACACACACACACAACATGACAGTCATTAAATGTTTAAGACGACAGTCTGTTTGATGCAACTTTTATTCTTCTCACAGTGAAAACAACAGAAAACAAAACTCTGACCCTGTGACCTCATGACCCTGAGACAGTGCTGCCGTTTACTGCACATGTATCTGAATATAACAGGAAATCATCGGTATAAATACCAAAATAAAGTGCATGTATATTGATTTAAGGCACATTTTCCTGTGTATTGTAAAATAAATTCTGAGTTTGTTAAGTTTGTTAAGTATTTTCAACCCTGTCTCCTAGAAATTATGTTCATATACAACCAAACTGTTTTCACAATTACACAAACATAATCTCTGCCTGCATGATGTTCACAGGTAACGTTTTTCAAATGAATGAAGCTACATTAATATGTCACTACTGTGATTCACATCCTGAGTCCTGTTTGTGTTCAGGTTCAGGCAACAAAAACACTTTGGTTCATGTCAGTGAAAGATCATCATGTGGCTCAAATGTTAATAATCATGTTGAGCTTCATGTCACTGCTGTTTTTTACTGTATTTAACCAAAACCATCATCTTTCTCTGAGTGTTGCCAGTCTGAACACAACCAGAGAAAGTTTAATATTGCTAAAGATCCTTCTAGTGGATGTTGTTCTGCAACATTGGATATTTCATATATTCATTCATACGTTCAGTATAAACAGTTGCAAGTTGCCAAATACGTTAATTCACAACATTTTCTCGTTATGTGGAAAGAAAACATAATTCAGCAGCATTATGTTTCCAGAAAAATGTTTTTGTGCCGTTTAGTTGTATAAGAACGTAATTTCCAGGAGACAGAGTTGTGTTATTTAAGGAGTTTGTATTTCTGGATAATAACTACACAGTGTGGTACTAATTAAAGGGAAAATATGAATTCATTATTAATTGATTATTGTAAACTTTATTGAACTGCATGTTCAGCTGACCTGCTGCATCACATTTCTTTAGTTTCTTCTCAGGAAACTTTGGATTTTATTTGTAAATTTTTGGGAGAATTCAGACGTGTAAATGAAAAAGGTAACATTTCACTTTTTACAGGTTTTTTAAAATTTTTTATTGGTCCCAAGCTTAAGCTTTACAGCACTTACTCATGTTGTTGTCTCCTGACTAGATCCCTGCTTGTGTTGTATCAGTCTCATATGTACGTCACTTTGGATAAAAGCGTCTGCTAAATGAAAAAATGTAAATGTAAAATGTAAGTTTTATACTGATTTCCTGGAAATTTTCAGAGTAGTTTGCAGGGATTTAATTTTTTAGGACATTTTACAGGATGGTGCAGTTTAGTACAAATTATAAGAAAAAAAATGAAAAAAGTGTTAATTAGGTTCCAAAACGATTGAGGTGAATCAAAAAAAGATTTACATGGTAACGCTACGACTCACCAAACATTCATCTCACAGTCTGACGATCTGCCTCAAACTGTTATTAAAGACGTCTCGCACAATGTGACGTTCAATAAACTTTCACCATTAAACAGTCTGAAGGAGCTTTTAGTAAATCAGCTGCTGAATACAAACAGATTTTACTGCTGTCTTAGTAAATCTGTCCCTGATAGTCTGCAGCCATGTGGTCTCCTACCAGCTCTCAGGTCTACAGAGACTCGCTGTTTATTTATATTTTTATTTAGAAGTTTTTAGGTTGGAGTGTAACTGACAGCAGCCAGTCTTCAGTCTTCTCTCTACAGCGCCGTGTCTTCATTTGATTACTTGTAAAAACACAGATGAAGCAAAACAAGAGAGACTTTGGGAAAAAAACTGAACGATTTGACAGAAACTTTAGTACGAAACCATAAAACCCAAAGCGACAAATATACATATAATGTAACAAACAGAACACAAATACTGGAAAACACACAAAAACTCCCCTACAGCCACACACACACACACACACACACACACACACACACTTGTTCTCTCAATGGATGCATACCAAAGATGTTAGCTGTTATTAAACAGCACAGCTCTCTGCCTCCATGTATATTTATGTACAAAGATTTTATCAAGGGAGCAACAGAGGAATTGATACAGTCATGAATATATTACACGTAGATGTGTGTTTGTGTGTATATTTCTATATCTGCGAGGACCATAACGGAGGTTTAGACCTTGAGAATATGAACAGTTTGGAAAGTGCAGATATGTTCAGAATGTGATGAAAAGAAAAACAGAGTATTTTGGAAAAAAATGTTTTTGAAAATTAAAAAGATTTTTGTAAAATGAAGACATAAAAAGAAAGACATATTTGGAAAGTCAAGACATTTTTGAGGACATTTCTTGAAAGTGGGAACATTTTTGAGTGCAGATAATTGACATTTTTAGAGACTGACAGACTATTTTGTAAAAAAAAATGAATAAATAATTTGAGGACACAAGAATTTAAACTGTAAAAATACTGAATAAAGCTGTTTCAGTGTTTCTCTGACGAGCACCGGACTTCCTGTGGGGGGGCTGTTAGCTGAGCTGCTGCTAACGTTTGCCCAACTTATTACTCAGATGATTTTAGCAACCTAAACACTCTCCACAGCTGTTTTTGGCCCCCAAAACACTGCTAAAGGCATCATTCAGCATATTGGCCCACTTGCCCCCTTTGTCAAAACTAACGCCAGGAATCTCGGCGTTATATTTGACCCTAAATTGAAATTTGAACACCATGTCAATAAAATGGTTCAATCCTGCTTTTTTCAACTTAGGAACATTGCAGAAATCAGACCATTACTGTCAGCTTCTGGCCTAGAGCATTTCATTCATGCCTTCGATTACTGTAACTCCCTTTTCACTTGCCTTAGCCGAGCTGACCTGTCACGTCTTCAGCTTGTACAAAATGCAGCAGCGAGGTTATTAACTAGAACCAGAGGGCCGCAAATCCCACATCACTTCTGTTTTAGCCTCACTGCATCGGCTGCCAGTGAAGTTCAGGATTGATTTCAGGATTCTTTTAATCACTTATAAGGTCTTACACGGTTTAGCTCCTGCATATATATCCAAGCTACTAAGCCTGTATACTAGCATGCGGTCATTTAGGTCTTCCAACCAACCAACCCTAACCCCCTAACCCCCTAACCCTAACCCCTTAACCCTAACCCTAACCCTAATCCTAACCGCCACCCAGACTTTGGAACAATCTCCTCACTTCCATCAGATCAGCTGAATCTTTTGACTGTTTCAAAAAAACACCTAAAAAACCTACTTTTTTAAGAATGCTTTTCTCATAACATTTGATAAATTCAAGTGTGTGCTCTGGGTGATGACTGTATGCTCGCTGTGTTCGTATGTGTGAGATGTCTGTATGTGTTCTTGAATGTGTCTTTCATGGTTTTTGTGTCCTATTTTATGTCAGTATAAAGCACTTTGTAACCTGTGTTAAAAAAGGTGATATATAAATAAAGTTTTACTTACTTACTTACTTACTCTGATAACTTAAGATCCAGATATATAGTTAAAAACGACCAAAATGTATCATGAAAATGTGGCTTAAAACTAAATAAAAGTCAATTTATAAAAGGTTTCACAACATCAATGTATTATCTTGTATGTGTGTAAGTTACTCTTTGGTAGATGCAATTAAGTACACAACTCAACAACATATATCTAACATAGGTCTAGTTGTTTTTAGACATTTTAATAATAGTTACATATTATGACCAGTTGTTCCAGTCAACAGGAATCACAGCTGGATGACCTGTAGGATCCAGATGTGAACGAGTTACTTTCAGGACTAAACTGAGTCTTGTTTTGGGTGTGGGGAGGTTGTGCTGCTGTGTGTTTCTGACCTGTGAGATGGGGTGGTTGACATAAATCCAACCAGTACTGGGGTTGATGTGCAGGTAAGCCGGCTTCTGATTGGACAGCGAGTAGGCGATGGCGGCGTTGCTCCCCTGGTCGTCATCGTGTGCTGCCGCTCGCAGGAAACTAGTTCCCACCGGAGTGTCCTCTCGCAGGAAGTCTAGGAGGGAAGAAAGATTGACTATCAGACAGAGGATGAAATACTACTGGTACAACTGGTACTACCGGTACTACTGGTACTCGTACTGCAGTACAGCTGGATTATTATAATGATTCTCTCATAATTCCAGCAGCCTCTGAAGCTCCAGACATACTGTGTCCTGATTGGTTTGTGCAAGTTTACTGATAATTTGTGAGAATCTGCAACTTAAACATCAGCTGATGATAAGAACCTTAATTTATTACCTGATCTTGAGAACCAGAAGAACATCTCTGTATAATAATCTAGTTAAAAGACCCTCATTACTTTATTTATTACGTTTGTACTAATAAGCATCATGTTTTTATGTGTTTGTTCAAATTAACACACAACAAATCTGGAGTCTAATTATAGATTTATGATTTTCATTTCAATCATAGAATAATTCTGCACATTGTGCAAAGAGTGTGAAGAGCAGTTTATCCAAGCTGGTGAATCTAACCAGTGGTACCACTACTACTGGAAATACCTCGACAGGTACTACTACTACTGGTACTACTGGAAATACTACTACTGCTACTGGTACTACTGAAAATACTACTACTGCTACTGGTAGCACTGTTATTGCTACTTGTACTATAACTACTTCTACTACTACTGCTACAACTTCAACTGCTTGTACTGACACTATATTGGCCCTATTAGCACTGGCAGTACCAGTACTACGACTACTACTACTGTACTGCCATTAAGTGTACTGCCCTTACTGATACTACATGTCAACTCTAGTCAATTTTATTAATAAAGCCCAAAATCACAAATCAGTTGACAATCTGTACATCCTCAAATCATAAAAGGAAAAACTCCCCAAAAAACCTTTAAGAGAGAAAAACTATTACTGCTGTTGGCATTCATGGTATGCTGGACTGGAGTGGAAGAACTTTGTAGTATTTGTTACCTGCTGAGAATCAATAATTAAACATAAATAGATAAATAAAATAATAAACAGTATTTAACTCATCAGTGTAATGTTGTATTTGAATATATATCAGATACGTGTGATGATCCTCAGACTGAAGCCTGTTTTCTGACTTTCATTAGACTGAACACAGTATAACATCATGTTCTGTGATGGTAAGCAGATATTATAATAATGGGAACGCGGCGTTGTGTCGTGTCAGCAGCGTGTCACCTCATTTTGTCATTTCTGGGTCTCACTCTGCAAAGTCAACGGATGCATTTTTTAAAAATTTGTGAATATGACCTCCAATCCTGCTGACGGTGATGCGTCAGCGCTGATCAGACAACAAAAAACAACAAGGAGCAGAGAGCAGCTCTGCGGCTGCATCTCCGGCATTACGTCAGTAATAATAACGACGTCCTTCTGGCAGCTTCACTGGATACGTTTCAACTGAATAATCACGTCTGATCCTGCAGAGTCGAATGTGTGTCACCGAGAAACAACCAAACAAATCAGTTTGGAGACATTATTTTATATCTTTATGTTTTAGGGTTAGAGGTTAGGGGTTACCCAATGTTTAGGTAACCATAACCCTAAAATTAGAACACAATCTCTTTTTTTTTACCAAAAGTTCTGAGTCTGAGGTTTTGTAAACACGACCAAACAAGCACAAGAAGAGCAAATATTAAATGTTTATATCCTGTAATATAAGATCATTGTGTGTATTGTTGTTGTTGTTGTTTTGTTGCTGGGACAGCAGCATAAGAAATGTGCGTATTTAATTTTATTTTAAATGTATTTTGCTCTCATAACATTGTTTGATTTGTTGTTGTTGTTTTTTTTTTAGGGTAAATAAAGAAAATGTCAAATGTAACTATGAATGATTTCACTGATGATGTTCAATGTTTTAATTTTAACTTTTGGGACTAAAATGTAAAAATTACAGTAAAAATTTTAGTCAAAATCAAACCATCTGTGTTGTGAGATGAAGAAGGTTGATTATGTTGTTGTGCTGTTATCACATTGATTACTTGATCAGAAACTGTTAATTGTAAAGTTTTTTGACAGTTTTTTGCTTTTGTTACAGTAACTTAAATATTTTTGGGGTTTTTTGCTTAAATAAAACAACTGATGATGTCATCATGAGCTCTGGAAATCTTTTCTTTGGCATTTTTCAGTGTTTCCTGATTTTTTTTTATAGACCAAAGATTAATCAATAAAATAATCTGTAGATTAATTAATAATGAAAATAATTATTAGTAACTGTCCAAAACTTTGAAATATTACATCAAATTTTCACATTTAAGACATTTGAACAAAAGAAATTTTTGCATTTTTGCTTGAAAATGATTGAAACGATTAGTTGCCAATTAACTTTCTATCAGTCCACTAATTGATTAATCGACTTATCTTTGCAGCTCTGCGTCAACAAACGTGTCAACCAAGAATAATTCTTCCTCTTGTATTTGAGGCAGATTAGACACTCGGATCATGTGACTGACAGACTGTCACATGCTTTATATTCAGTGGTATTTAAAGGGCAAGTTCACAATTTATCAAATCTGTCTGAAAACAAATGAAACCTGTTTTTCTTGCTGTAATTATTCCTCCTCTTCATACTGACCGTTACAATACAATACAAGCAAAAATGTATTTAAACATTTATCTGAAGATAATATGAGGTTTCATTTAAGTGTGTATCTGCCACATTTACAGACTTTTTAGCATCAAATTCCCTCTTTGTGTTTCCCTGTTGAGCTTCAGATAACTTCCATTGTAAGAGCATTATGAAGAGATGATTACAGCAAGAAAAACATGTTTCATAATTTCATCATAGGGAGCCTCCGAAGTCCCAAAAGATCATATTTTTTTTAAGATATGAATCTTGTTCGCTCCAGTTAATATAATAAAATATCTTTCAAGACTTCTGGGGCTGCGTACTGCTGTAAATATACAAATTATTATGCAAGATCTTATAAAGTTATTCACAATTTGGCATCAGAAGAACTTATTGAGTTGGATCGATCGAGATTTTTCAGATTTTCCTTACGTGTGTGTTGATCAAAAATCATCCGAAATATTAATTCTACGTTGATGAAAACAAGGCTAAGCAGCAGTGTTTTGCAGCTCGCTACTTGTGTTTGTGCAGGAAACTCCCCGACGCAGCCTGTAAATGAATGCATGTCCCAGAAACATTTCAATCTGCCTGTTGAATAGTTAATGAGCCACTCTGTGTGTTTCCCTAATCTGACGAGGAGATCTTCTGACAGGACGCTTATCAAAACACATATTTGCACACGTAGTAAACAAACACCGACCCGCTGGGGGGGGGAAACGGCGGCAAATATTTCATCAGCCTTAAGAGCTTTCCAGGATTACAAGGCTTTCGGATTGATAGACGCTTTCACCTGTTTTCTCCTCCTTCACGAGGGTTCGGTGACGTACGGTAAGAGGACAGCGTGGGCGCGCAGATGTTAGCGTGGGCGACTCCGGAGGGAAAGAAACCTTTTAACCCAGAGTGTGTCGCAGTCTTGTTTCACACTGTGAGATACACAACATGAAAAAAAATCCAGCTGATGAGAAGCTGAGCGTCGGTAGAAAACATCCCCGAGTGAGACGGATCGGTTCTCAACACTGACGGAAACAAGTACAAGTATTAGCAATAGCTGTAGTAGCAGCAGGAGAGATAGTAATACTACAGATAGTAGTAGTAGTAGTAGTAGTAGGAGGAGGAGCAGTGGTGGCAACAGTAATTGTAGCAGTATTAATAGTAGTAGAAAATGAAGTAGCAGGAGTAGTATCAGTAGCAGCAATAATAGCAGTAGTGGTAAAGGTATCAGTAGTATCAGTAGAAGTAATTGTAGTATAATAGCAGCAGGTGTAAAACTAGTAGTAGTAGCAGTATTTATAGAAGTACCAGCAGTAGTAGTAAGTAGTAATATTGCAGTAATAGTGGCTTCAGGAGACACACTGGTACTACTAATAACTTTAGCAGTAGCAGAAGTACCAGCAGTAGTAACTGTAGCAGTAGCAGATACTCACACTGGTAGTTGTAGTAATACTGCAGTATTTGTAGTACTATTAGCAGTGGCAGATACTCACACTGGTAGTAATACTGCAGTATTTGTAGTACTATTCGCAGTATCAGGTACTCACACTGGTAGTTGTAGTAATACTACAGTATTTGCAGTACTATTCGTAGTATCAGGTACTCACACTGGTAGTTGTAGTAATACTACAGTACTTGTAGTACTATTCGCAGTATCAGGTACTCACACTGGTAGCGGCTGTTTTCAAACTTGGGGTCGTTGTCGTTCTGGTCGGCGATCAGGACGGTGATCTGACAGATGCCGATCAGCGGCTCTTCGGCCTGATCGGTGGCCGTCACCGACAGCGTGAACTCTCTCTGACGCTCCCGGTCGAAACTCACCGCCGTGGTGATCACACCTGAGGGACACAAGGATCATGTTACCATGGATACGGTCACACCTGACATTTCTCTACCTGACTGAAACAGATGTTTACTGTAAAACGAGACCGATTAAGAAAATGTTCCAGATGTTCTTTAAGCCTCTTTCAAGTGCTGCAAGTTACAGGTGAGGAAACAGTAATTAATGACGCCAATTAAGGCTGCAACTAACGATTATTTTCATTACTGTTTAGTTTTGTTTATTTTTTTGATATTTATCCATAAAATATCAGACAGTAGTGATATATTTTCCGAGAGTCCAAGGTTAATGTGTTCTTCAAATGTCTTGTTTTGGTTGAACAACAGTCTGAAACCCAAAGATATAAAGATAAAACAAAGAAAAGCTCATCACTGTAATTTATACAATTTAATTGTCACTACAAATAAGAAGAAGGTTCATATGTAAAATCAGTCACATGTGAGGCGGGAAGTTCGGTTTTGATATGAGTTACATAATTTCCATTTTCCCTGAAACATTTAGCCTAATAAATTATTTCCAGCGTTCAAGAGACACTCTGATCATATTCTGGGTTGTTTAATAATGAATTCACGATCAGAATATCAATAAATACAGACGTAAATACTGAATAAATGATATAAACGCATTCTGCCAGTAGAAATGGCTCCACAGTATAAACACAGACTGAAGGTTTTTATTCATGTGCAGGTGTTTGTTGAACAGGTAACATGATGTCAGTGATAACTGTGAACCTTTATTAGTATTAACACAAACCCAAAGTCTCTACAGCTGTTAAAGCCGCCGTCATCAGAGACGGACGTCGCTTAACGAGACGCTTCAGAGGAAAAGACGTCTCATGTCTCTAAATACATATTTCTTCGTTTCCTTTATGGATGTATTACAAGAGCTGGATATCGGACTAAAAATGGCGCCCATTCAGTCCTCTAGCCTGGCACATACGCCAAACAAAGTTTCTAGCTTCAGCGCTGGCCCCGCCCACGAGTTCCCGCTCAGCCCATATGGGCCCATAGCCCATATATTGTGATGATATCACGGCTTTTTAAATTGCTTTTCTCGGCTCGAGGAAAGTTTTACAAACATAAAACCTCCATGAATCAAAAGTTCATTATAGAAAGAGTCATAATTGTTTGCAGTTCGAGGTGTCAACAGTTTTACAGGCGTCTCTTTTACAATGGCGGTCTACGGGGGAAAATGCTTTTGGGGCTGCAGGGGGATTCTTCGCTGCAATACCGCGAGTGACCACCAGGAAACACTGGCTGCAAGGCTGCAAGGCTGAGCGGCGGCGCCCTATCCAACTCTTATATACCAGATAATGTATCTCAGGAGACTTCCTGGTTAAATAAAATAAAAATCTGGAAAATGACTTAAACGATTAATGGATCATCGAGATCATTTTAATGTATTTTTAAATCAGCTTTTCATATTTTGAGCGTCACAAAGGAACCCACCAGTGTCAGGATCAATGTCAAACCCAGACGACACTCCGTCTCTGTGCATGATGCCGTATTTGACGTCTCCGTTGACGCCCATGTCGTCGTCATGGGCCTGAACGCGCAGCACGAACGTCCCTGGCGGCTGGTTCTCCAACACGGCGGCGTTCAGACTGTAGTTCTGACACTGAGAGAGAGAATCAGAATAATGAGTTTGGACCAGAGCGAGTATAAAATAAACTAATTGGAACCTTTTTGTTGTTGGGAATAAAAAACAAACTGGACGGCTTCAGTCACCTCCTGGAAGACGGGTTTGTTGTTGTTGATGTCGTTGATTCCTACGATGACCTGGGCGGAGCTGCTGAGCGGGTACGGACCGCCGGACGCGTTGTCGTCTGTGGCGGTGATGTTGAGGACGTACTTCGGTCCCCTCAGTCTGGGAGGCGGACTGCGCCGGAGCTTGATGATGCCTAAACACACAGAAATATACAATCAATGTCCACTTTATCAGGTTCACCTGCACAATCTGATACAACAGCTTTACTTTACAGACTTATACAATTCAGGTTTTATTCTGTTGATTCTACTTTATGTTTATTATTGAGGTCGTAGTGGGAGGTGGTTTTATACTGGAGTAAAATAACATATAAAAGCTGTTTCTAAAACCCTTTTTCAGACATAAAATATGTAACATCATCTCTTCTGTTAAAGTGATGAATTTTTGTCTTTTATGTAAAGGTTCTCATGCAACCCACTGATATATTTTTCTAACTTAGTTTTTTGTAATCCTCAAGGTTCCCAACTCGAAATATTTGTCCCAGGGGTCCGTTTGGCGGCCATCTTGGATTTCTGGCAGAAATTTAAAATTGACAACTTTTGAACAAGACATCATAGATAGCAAGATTTTGAGTGTAAATTATAGACTTTTTTCTTATTTTTCAAGTTTTAATATACTAAACTTGATTAAATCACTACAATAACCATCTCAATCAATTATTAATTATAATTAATTGCCAAAATTATATAGAAGAATGGGGTCATTTGTCCATGTATGATGTCTGGTTCAAAAGTTATGTCAGTTTTCAATTTCTGCCAGAAATCCAAGATGGCTGCCAAATGGACCCATGGGACAATATTTCGAGTTGGGAACATGAAAATTTGTTTACTAGACACCTTGAGGGTGCAGGGGAACCCCCCCCCCCCCCCATCCTACTAGACTATCATTCAGACCAGTTTGTGACTCAGAGATGAGCATCAGTTCCTCTAAAAGAGAAGATAAACTGTACTTATTGTCCTCTTGGGGAAATCTTTCTTGGGCTCAGCGTCACTGCATCACAAAACATTTGTCTCCAAAATAAACTTTACATAAACTCAGTGAGCACTTTATTAATAACACCTGTACATCTAATGCAACATCTCTGCCATAAACTCTTCTTTTACAAAGCGTGTCAGAAAGGTGATAATCCTATAATTTCTAATATTTTGTCCACCCCGTTAACATACATGAGGAACACTTTTCAATATAATCTACTCCAGTTCACCACCAGCAGCTCCCAGTATGACCCCAGTAATAAACATCAAGTAGAATTAACATATATAAGCTTCATAAATGTAGAGTTTATGGCAGTATGTTGTATTGGATGCATTAGATTGCTAATAAAGTGCATAAAGTACAATCATTCATACATAAAAAAACAACCAAAAAACAAACCAGTGAGACCAGTGAAATCAATAAAAACCACTACAGCTTATAATCAACTATGCTGTGTTTGAAAAACCCAGAAGGTCGTTTCAAAACACTTAATATTTTTCTGAAGGTATTTCCAGAATCCCTGAAGATGTTTCTAACCTTGGATGAGAAAATATTTGATCTGCTGGATGCATAAAAATTTCCCCCCCGCTGCACCTCAGCTTCCTAATCAAAACAAAGATGGCAGCCGAGCAGCTACCTGGACGGTCTGTAAGGATCCTGAAATACATCCAGAATAAAGATAAGTGCTGATGGAGCGACAGCAGGGAGTTAAAATGTTGTGATCGGGAGGAAGAAGGATGTTTTCTGTTCTCTCTGATATTAAAACATATGTTGCTGTTGAAGCTTTAATAAATGAACGAATCCGCTGATACGTTTTCACATCAGTTTCATCATTTAATGTTATCAGAGAGCGAAACTCTGCAGCCTGGTTTTATAAAGTCCCACATGTACACGCGTGTTGAAGTTTCATTGCTGTTAGCTCACATGCTGTATGTAAAGCATATTCATTTATTCATCCACGCGGTTACACGGATAGAAATGTAAAATATAAGGAGGAAAAACGTGTTTTTAACATCTGCTGCTCAAGTTTTTATAGACGGATCTGATCACAGAGGTTCATAGTTTATTAAAGATTGAGATATTAAACAATTATTACACTGATCCTGAAACGGCAGAAGGAGACACATTCATCTCTCTGCATGTTTGACTTTTATGTTCATCAGCTCACACTTGTGTTAAAAAAATGAAATGAAATTCACAAAGTGCTTCACAGGAACAAGAGTTGAAAATAAGATCATAAAAACATACAAAGAGTAAAAACATATACCACAAGTTATATAATTATAAAAAAAATTACACATCACACACACCAATCAGATGACTCAAGAGGAGACAAAAGCCAATTTAAAAAGATGAGTCTTCAATAGTTTGTTCAAAGCTTCTATAGAGACTGCTGACTGTATATAAACAGGAAGAGAGTCCCATAATGTTGGAGCCACAAATGCAAAAGCACGATCACCTTTAGTTTTCAGCGGCGAGTGAGGGACGGCCAGCAGGTCCTGGTTGGACGACCTGAGTGACCTACTGGCGACATGGGGATGGATAAGATCCATGCACGCAAAACCTCCTATCTGCAGAATGTTCTGACTGGCGGATGATGATGAGAACAAGGAAGGTTTTGCTCATATTCAGTCTGTCTGCAGGATAATCCTGCCCTTCGGCGTGACAGAAAAGTCACAAAACAAAACAAAAACACAGCGCAGAGTCTCTGGATGTGTAGAGAGGCTGCAGCACGAATCACTGAACATTCATCTCCAGCAGACGAGGAAGCAAATACACTGAATTTAAGGAATTCTACAATGTAGTAACTATTACATTTACTACATCTTTTTACCTGAAAACAAACTTAGTTTTATTTTTAATTTAATTTTAATCATTAACTTAATTTAGAGCATCGTTTTGTAGAACCTCTTCCAACTTGCACCAAGTGCAAAAGCTCCTATCTGCACTTTGCGATGCATTAATATCTATAACACATAATAATATAGTCCAAAAACAGTGTATTACGTATGGGGTATCCTTAACAAATAGCATCCTGCAAGAAAACAAGTTTTTTTTAGTTTTCTCAAAAAAGTGCATTTTTCAGATGGGAGGTTTTGCTCTTCGGCCGTCGAGATGTAAAAGTAAGAACCTTAAAATGAATAAAACAGATGAACCGTCAGTGCAAAGAAGTTAAAACAGGAGAGATGTGAGTCGTCCTGCTGGTTTACAGTCTTGCAGCTGCAGTTTGTAACCGGTTCACAGATGCTTTGCTGAGACAAACGGTCCAAACGGGATGATATGAACGCATGGACGATCATTTCTAGTTCCGGTTGTGAGACGATGGACTTCAGTTATTTCGTAGATGGAAAAAACATGTACAGGTCAATGATTTAAATGCATAACCTGGTCAAATATGACACCAAGATTTCTAGAGTTTGAGCTAACAGCTAACACTTGGGAGCTATACTGTCAATTAAGTGATATAGATGAAGTTTTCTTATTATTATTCTTATAAGACGAGTTAAATAACCATCAGATTATGTTTATAAATGTGTTGGACAAACTGTTTCCAGCTTCAGTGAGTATAAATACCGACCGACACGCTGAGCTTAAACACTCTGTGATGCTCTGTAGGTCTTTTTTTTCCCCCCTGCGTTAAATATCAGCCTGCATTATTCCAACTCAGGCCCTAAAACAAATGTCATATTATTTTTTTTTTCTGCGCTAACAATCACTTCCCTCCATTAACATAACAGAGCAGCGGAGCAAACAAACAAACAAATAAGCAGCTTTGGTAGCAACATGAATAGAGACACGGAGGCTGGGAGGGAGCGAACACATCTACATGAAAATACTTCACAACGCTTTGAAGTGACAAAGCAGAACAGCCGAGCAAGCCAAAGGCCATCTGCTGCCTGCGTGTGTGTGTGTGTGTGTGTGTGTGTGTGTGTGTGACACAGAAAGAGTCTTAATATATCATTTATGTGCAAATGTTCATGTTTATATCTGTTTGTGCGTGTCTGTGTGTGTGTGTGTGTGTGTGTGTGTGTGTGTGTGTGGCAGAGCAGTGAAGCAGTGCATGCTGGGTGATAAGGTGACACACAGAGGCTTAGAAAGACAAGCACACACACTCACACACACACACACACACCAACACACACACACATATGCAAAGATAAACATGCAAAACATGACTGCACATCACACTGCTGAACATTAAGTTTATCTTCAAAAAGTCTGTCTCTCTAACACACACACACACACACACACATGCACACACGCACACACACACACACACACACACACACACACACACACACATGCGCACACACACACACACACACGCACACACATTTAAATGATTCAACCGTGTCAACCAGAAACACTGAACAGTTTGTGTGTGTGAGCTGTAGCGATTATAATTTTGTATGTATTCATGTTTTTTTTTTATTTATGTGTGTATTTTTGAGCGTGTGTGTGTGTGTGTGTTTGTGTGTGTGTGTGTGTGTGTGTGTGTGTGTGTTTCAGCAGGTTCACCGGCCTTGTTAATGCTACCAAGCTTTATCCCCAAGTACTTGTTACCACAGCAACAACTGATTTACTGCGTGTGTGTGTGTGTGTAAAAGTTGTCGTACGCATGTTTTTATGCTAATGCAGCTAACAAACAACATGCTATCACCGTCCGCTGGAGCCGAACATCGACTCACTTTATAAACTGAAGGATTCAGTTACACATGAACTTGTTAACTGAGGTTCAGGAGCAGAACCACTAATCATGACAAGCCCACTGATACCAGATCAACCCAGTCTACCTGGTCTGTCTCATCCTCCCCTCATCCCTTCATACCTCTCACACGTGTCTCTAGTTGTTGTCTGGGGGATCATTGATCAGTTTGGGTGGAAATATGTCTGAGATGGAACCCAGTACATCCTCCCAGTACATCCTCCCAGTACATCCTCCCAGTCCGTCCTGACAGACTTCAGCCACTCATCAACATTCAACACCTGCTGAACTCCATTAAATCTTTAACCTGCATATTGTTGGTTCATGCTGGTGAAAAAACATTTGAAAACTGCATCGTCACAAAGCTGTAAACACGACCACATATACGCTTAATGATGCATCTGTTTTTGAGGCAGACGTGATGGATATCAGCCGATCCGTCCACTCAGAGCGAGATATGACCTCATGATGTTTCCTCAACCTCCGCCATCTTTACATCTTTACATCTTTAGCTCCACTACAGGTAAAACTCTCAGAATCAGGATGTTGTCTGACAAAATATCTTAAAGGACGAGGCTGGAGATTTCCTATATTTCTCATGTTTGGATCCAAACCAACAACGAACTGATCTACTAACAAGCATCATGTGTTTATCTAAAGCCTGATATATCTGACTGAAGAGTTTAATCACGTTAGTTTGTTTAGAAACGGCTCCAAAGACTCCGGAAAGTAGTTCTGTGTATCTGAACCTCTTGACTTTGAGTTCTTTGTAATGTATATATATATGAGTTTGCTGCCCCTCCCTCACCCTTCTGGTTGTCCAGCAGGAAGTTGCTGTCCTCGTTGCCGCCGGTGATGGCGTAGGAGACGGCGTCTCCGTCCGGGTCGTTGGCGTGGACGATGGCGACCAGAGTTTCCGGACCGGCGTCCTCACTGAGGAAAGTCTTATACCTGACGAAGAGAAATATTAACATCATCACTGTGCATGAAGGAGACGTATAGACGTAAAGATCCAAGAGAAGAGGATAAACTGCAGGAGTAAAAGGGAGATTGAAAGAGAAAATGACAAAGAAAGAAGAAAAAGTTTGGAAAGATATAAAGATAAAAACACACTTAACAAAGACTGTGATGAAGTGCAATAACTGAAAGTAAAGAAGGTGAGAAGGAGACAGACAGAGGAGCGAGAGGAGAGGTGAAGACAGAGTGAAAACAGATGGAGGAAAACGGCGGCATTAAAAATAGAGTCTGAATTAAAATAAACTTAATTAGCAGACAGACTCTGTGGGCGAGAGACAGCGACAGGAATGAGACACTGAGAGAGAGAGAGAGAGAGAGAGAGAGAGAGAGAGAGAGAGTTCTGATGTTCATTATTACAGGAAGTCAAATTAAAAAAGTTAAAACCAAAAGAAGGAAACTAAAGACTCGTCCTACACGCTCTGGGAGAAGACGGGCGACTCGTCGTTGCTGTTGGCGACTCGGATGCGGACGGAGGCGGTGCCGGTGCGAGGGGGCGTCCCCGCGTCCACGGCGACCACCACGAACTCGTACACATGATTGGGCCGCTCGTAGTCCAGGCGGCGGGCGGGGCTGACCACGCCCCCCGACGTGATGTCGAAGTCGCCGCTGTGAACGAAGTAGGAGAGCTCCGAGTTCACGCCGGAGTCACAGTCCCGGGCCAGAACTGAGGAAGAGGAGGAAGAGGAGGAGTGGAAGGAGGGAAAGGAGGGGGAGGGGGGGGAGGAGAGGAAGAAGAGAGGATGATGGGAGAGAGAATGAGGAAAAGAGTAGATGAAGAAGTTGGAGGAGGAGAAAAGATGAAGAATGAGGAGAAGGGAAGGATGATAGAAGAGGAGGAGGAGAAAGTAAAGAGATGGAAAAGGGGAGGAGGAGGAAAAGAAGAGAGGAGAACAAAAGGGGGACCAAGAGGAGGAGAAGAAGAGAAGAGGGGAAAAGAGAAGATGGGGAGGAAGAGGAGGAGGAGAGGAAAAGGAGATGGAAGAGAAAGGAGGGAGATGAGGAGGTGGAGAAAGAGGGAAAAGAGTAGATGAAGAAGTTGGAGGAAGAGGAGGAACAAGAGACAGAGGAGAGACAAGGTAAGGAGGAGAGATGAAGAATGAGGAGAAAGGGAAGGATGATAGAAGAGGAGGAGGATGAAAGTAAAGAGATTGGAAAAGGGGAGGAGGAGGAAAGAAGAAGAAGAGAAGAGGAAGAAGGTAGAAATAAAAGCGAAGGTGATGGGAGAGAGAATGAGGAAAAGAAGAGGGGGAAGAGACGAAGAGGAAAAGGAGATTAAGATAGATGAGGTGGAGGAGGAAGAGAGGGATGAAATAATATAGAAGAGGAGGAAAAGAGGGAGAGAAGAGGAAGAAGGTGGGCGAGATGGAGGAGGAAGAGGAGAGGAGAAGAGATGGAGGAGAGAGAGAGAGGTGGAGGAGGTGGAAGAAAAGAGAGCGATGAGATGGAGGATGAAGAAGAGAGGAAGACAAAAATAAGAGGAAGTAGAGAGGAAGAGAGGAGGAGAAGAGGAAGAGAGAGATGAGGAAGAAGATGGAGAGAAGAAGAGGAGTAAAAGTAAGATGAAGATAAAAAGGAAAGAGACCATGTAGGGACAGAAAATATAGAAGAGGTGGAGGAGAGATTGTATAAATACATCAGTGTACACTGTTGAATGTGTGTGTGTGTGTGTGTGTGTGTGTGTGTGTGTGTATGTGTGTGTGTGTGTGTGTTGCTGGCTGTCTGCCTAATAAGAGCAAAGCCTCGCTGAAGTCGGACTGTTTGATCTCAACCAGCCACCAGCAGCTATGACAGATGGCTCCGACACACACACACACACACACACACACACACACACACACACACACACACTGTATAATATATCCACATGTGTGATGTGCTGGTGTTGTGTTCACTGACGGAGGGCAAATAGTTTACTAGAAGCTGCTTGACAGATCAGCCTCTGTGTGTGTGTGTGTGTGTGTGTGTGTGTGTGTGTGTGTGTGTGTGTGTTACCTTGCAGCAGGGAGGTTCCAGGTGCGATGCTCTCAGGTATGTTGTCTCTGGTGTAGATGGAGTGGAGGAACTCAGGTGTGCAGTCGTTCTCATCTGTTATATGAACGACGACCTGCAGGAGGAGTTTAAATATATAATATTTAATTATGTTAATAATCTGTTACAAGTTAACAAAATTATGTTGTTATTATGTTTTCTGACTTAAAGAGGACGTTTCCAGCTCTATATTTATATTCTGGGGCTCTACTGGAATATCTTTGCATGATTTCCAGTTAAAAACTCCTTATTTATCTTCTACTGGCTCTTTATGCAGCCTCTCAGTTCAGCCTCTGTCTGAAACAGGCTGTTTTAGTTCCTGTCTCTTTAAGCCCCGCCCTCCTGATGAGCCCACTCTGCTCTGATTGGTCAGCTTTCAGGAAGCTTCCTCCGGCTCCGGAGGCTACGTAAACAAACTGTAGTAGCAGGATTTCACTTCTTTATTTCTCCTTCTTTACTCCAAATGTCAATAAAAACAAAAAATAACATTACAAACGAAGCATCGGAGCAGCTGAGACCTGGGCTTTGTCTTGCAGGGAGAACTTTTACATACATGTTTACATCAAGTTATAGAACTTTGACCCTGTTTAACATCCGACATCATAACTGGATATAAATAACATGACATCACAAAAAGTATAGAATATGAAGAAGAATATGAGCCCTTTAAGCTTTGCTCTCATATACAGGACAGTTTTAACTCTGCAGGTCTAAATAAAACAATTCATAGATGTGTTCGACCCAAACAGGCTGAGTAAAGCATTCCGTAAAGCATTTTGAATTTCTTTTGTAAGATATTGTGCTTTATAAATATGTAAATGTGCTTTATGTAAATGTAACTTTATAAGTCTCTGAAATCCCAACAATGGAACAAAAAAAGTAGGTTTTTGGTCGACTTTCTCTGCAGAACTTCAGTCAGAATCAGCAGGTTTGTGGGCGTTTTAGTGTGAGAGACTTTAGTGAATCAACCTTCCTGTTTTTTTGTTTTTTTTTAAAAAGTAACTCATGCAAACATTATGAAGATAAATGTCTGCTGCTCCGGGAGAGAAACTCATCTCCTTCTCATCTCTTTCTCTCCCTTTAGACCTCTGTGGCACCCAAATCCTGAAGCCTCCTCCACCGCCACCCCCCCCCCCCCCTCCCCCGTTCCCGTCCAGTTCACCCACTATCCCGAACCGCTGGAGCTCAAACCTGAACGTTATTTTCCATTCCCATAAAGACCCGAGCACCTGAGCGCTGAACCTTCGACTCACCAGCTGTTCGGTAATAACAGGCAGGCAGCAGGTTTAGATGCTCGGCTGCTTCTGTAAACTATTTAGAGGTTTCAACTGGAAACAGCACTTTAACTTCAGACCCCACAGGTGAATATTTATGTCCAGCATCTTCCTACAGTCTCACTTTTAAAGGTAGAAACAAGTTCTCTTTACTAATAAGATAAAAAAATCCAATATTTTAGCTTTTTTTCTCTGTTGCTTTGTTGTTCATATGAAACAAAGGCAGCATGAGGATCTATTTACAGGTTTGACTCCATTTTCAGCTCAAACTTCAGGTTTTCTTTTGCTGAAATCTGAAAGTGTGAAGCTGCAAAATCGACACAAACACACAGGTTGCTCATTAACTGCATGAGTTCACCATTAACACCATTAACACCATTAACACTGGTCCTGTGTGTCTTAAACTCATGTGCAGGGACCCAGTTTAATACTTTAATAAGTTATCTATCTGTTCACTAGCATGAACCAACAATATGCAGGTTTAATGGAGTTCAGCAGGTGTTGAATGTTGATGAGTGTGAGTGAAGGTGGAAGGAAGATGTCGTCTGGGAGGATGTACTGGGAGGATGTACTGGGAGGACGTACTGGGATCCATCTCAGACATGTTTCCACCCAAACTGATCAATGATCCCCCAGACAACAACTAGAGAGACGTGTGAGAGGATGAAGGGATGAGGGGATGAAGGTAGGGATGAAAGGATGAGGGGAGGGAGGGATGAAGGGATGAGGGTACGGATGAAGGGGTAAGGGGATGAAGGGATGAAGGGATGAAGGGATGAAGGGATGAGGGTAGGATGTGTTGACCTGGTATCAGTGGGCTTGTCAGATGATCAGAGGTTCTGCTCCTGAACTTCAGTTAACAAGTTACTACATTTAATGTGACAGAAGGTTGTGAGTCTACAGTTATATACATACATATATATATATATATATATATGTGTATATATATATATATATATGTATATATATTTATATATATATGTATATAACTGTAGACCAGTACTAGTACTGTAGAAATATAGACTGTAGACTGTATATATATATATATATATATATATATTTATATATTTATATATATATATATTTATATATTTATATTTATATATATATATATATATATATATATATATATATATATATATATATATATATATATATATAAATATGTATGTATATATGTATATATATATTTATATATATATATAGTCTACAGTCTATGTTTTTAGTCAACGGTTTCAAAATGTGTCTAAAAGCTGAAGGCAACAGAAACTGCCGACGCTACATTAAGGTGAAACGTGCAGAGGAGGCTTTCTACACACCTGGTTAACACACACACACACACACGCAGGGCCTTTAGAGTGAATTAGCAAGCCGAGCTTATAGAGCAGCAGAGGCCTTTAGGGGACGCTGGTAGTTTAGCAGCTATTTTATGTCTGTTCCAACCATCTGGACACAGAGAGCAGGTGAAAATGGATTTCTGTAGGTGTGTGTGTGTGTGTGTGACAATGTGTGTGTGTGATAATGTGTGTGTGTGTGTGTTAATGTGAACAGATGTAGCTCTCCGCTGATGCTTGAGAAGCCGTGAGAATAGGAGTCACTACTTAGCGGCCAGGTTTCTGCACTTAGCACCCTCAACTGTGTGTGTGCGTGTGTGTGTATGTGTGTGTGTGCGATAATCCATAATGATGCAACAAACTCAACAGAGCTCAAACTGCTGATCGGAGAGTGATCAGATCTGATCATCGGGGTTTCGAGTGCAGCTTTGATCACGAGAGCTTCACAGGACCGAAGGCTGAAAACGAGGCAAACGGCGCCGCGTGTTTAGTTTTTACGCATAATGAACATGTAACGAACACACACGCTGCATAAACAGGAAATGAAACAGTTGCATCACAACATGTGATTCAGCGGCAGCACTTTCTCTCATTAGACATTTATGAGTTTTCACTGAAGAGCAGCAACCGTCGAAGGTCAACGATTCTTCAGATGTGAGTCTGCGTATGTGATCGTAGATAAAATACAGTTTTAAAGTACTTGTACTTGAGTATTTCCATGTGGAGGATGTGAATACTTCTTCCTGTTGATGTGTATTTATGTATGAGGAGAACAGGAGGATGTGATATCACTTATAACACTGTTCTTCCTTCATGTCTCAGGTGGTTTGACACTGATTCACACTTTCATACTCTGATGCAACACCATGATGTCACATGAACTCGTGAGTGTGAGATGGACGTGTGATTAATCCTCAGAGGTTAAAAATGACTTCAGCTCCGGAGGAAAAGATGCAACAGCAACACAAAATATCACTGCGTTTAAAGATCCCCTCCAGACGTGTTTTATGACATATAAAACTGCTTTCAATAATAAATTGTGTCTGATATGGTTTTACTACAAAAAAAGGTCAGTTATCTCCTTAGAAATCCTTAAAATGACACCTGCTTCTTCTCCCTCACTCTAAAATCATATTCATTGCTTCAAGTTTCCACATCACACTTGTGTGAGTTGAATACTGGATCACGATTGGCTCCAAACGAGCTGTGATGTCATAAATCCTGCTCGTAGGTTCACGTGTTAAACTGAGATTTAAGGTGAAGTCAGAGAACAACTGAAGGAAGAAGAAGAAGAAGAAGAAACATGTTTCTGATTGGAGGATGAAAAATATTCATAGTTCAAAACAAAAAATCAACTCTGTCAGCACTAACTGGTGAATTAATGATATAATGTTCATCACCTCGTTTGACCAAAATGTTGCTATTTTTTCTTTAATCTTCTGTTCTGAATGATTTATCTGCTTCCTGTTTACAGCTGTGCAAAAACCTGCTGATTTCACTTCAACCACTCGACATGATGCACTAATTAATGTGTTAGTTTTTTCATCCTTTATTTATTATATTTATATTCTCTTTGACAGGAACAGCCTGACCACATTCACACAGTTTACACACCTTCACACCTGGAAGCTCGGTGGTGATAACGAGGGAAGACGAGCGCTGCTGTTTCACACAGATTCATCCTGCCAGTCTGGAGACTGAACAGCTAATCTTTCAGTCACCAGCTTGCCTCTCTATAACCTTTAGGCCACCGATCTTTGAGTAGTCACCTGAAGAACGAATACAGCCTCACAGACGGGGTGAGGAGCAGCTGAAAATGGACTGATGGATGGATGGAAGTACATTTCATTCTTCAGAGATGTGAGCTACTGAAGTCTCTGGATTTGTTGGTGTGACAGAAGATATCGTCTTCTGGGGCATTTCAGACTCATTATTTGTGATAAAAAACAAGGAAATAAATGATGATATTCATTTCTAATCACGTCTCTCTGCATCGTTTTTGCAGAACACTGTGTATCTAGCAGGGATGAGCAGAGAGTCCAGTATTTGTATTTGTATTTGAATAAAAGTGGAAAGAGGCTTAAAAATTCCGTTTTTGTTTTTATTACGCTTTTAATTTTAGAAAATTAAAATGTTGCAATAAGTGTTTCCTTGGGAGCGCTTCATTTGTGTCAGTAGCTCAACTTTATCTCTGGGGAACACCCCCAACTCTGGAAGTGATGTCCAAATTAGGAAATGTGCGTCATGTAGCAGGTGGATGTGACTCCCCTCACTGAGACCTGCTGATAGACGTCACAGCGGAGCAGAGGAGAGACACTGAGATAGTGATGTAACCGAAAACAAATAATTTTTAAAATATTTGTATGAAACAAATATTTTTATTTGTGCTTTGCCGAATGACATATTTGTATTCGGGCACACCCCTAGTGTCTATGTGGAATTGCTCAGACTTTTGGACCTGACTGTTTATGTGTTTGTTTGTTTGTTTGTTTGTTTGTTTGTGTGAGCGTACCTCGGCCACGCTGCTCAGGCCCGTGTCGGGTTCGGAGGCTCGGACCTGCAGCGTGTGCAGGTTGTGTCCGCTCTCGTAGTCGACGGTCCTGGTGAGGCTGAGCGCTCCGCTCTCCTGGTTGATGCTGAACAGATTCCCGGGATTCACCAGCAGCATGTAGGAAAGAGTTTTCTTCTGGAAGGAGACGGCCTGAACCACCGCAACACTGCACAAACACACAGAGAGAGAGAGAGAGAGAGGACGGACTGAAGGCGACCACGGCAACCATAATGAAGCATTTAACTGTATTATATATGTATCCCAAAGGTAATTAAACCCCAATTTAATGCATATACTGCAGTATATTGTCAATTCAATGTTCATTGTAGTGTTTCGCTCGCATCTCTTCCTCACGTCTTATCTCCTCTCAAGAAAGAGATGGACTGAAGAAGAAACGTTGTTCTCCAAATCAGACAGTCGAAGGCGTTGATAAGCTAGTTTCCAGTAGCATCGCTAGCTTGTCTAATTGTGCTGTTACATAAACACAACTGTCACTGGAAAGTTTGTTAATCAACCTGCTGGATTTCTTTATTCTTTCACCTCAGTTTGAACAAACTGTGACTGGAATAAAACGTATCCATAGCAACAAAAGAGACCATTAAAAGGATCAGATCAGAGCGTCTGAGTGAGTAATTATATTATTATAAAGAACAAACATTTTAAATAAAGATATTAGGTTATTATACCACTGGTGTTGGTAGCGTTAGTCTTTGTCCTCCTTTACTTACAGAAACATCATCACATTCCACCGCCTCAGATACTCAGTATGGAAATGGCATCTGTGTGTGTGTGTGTGTGTGTGTGTGTGTGTGTGCGTGTGTGTGTGTGTGTGTGCATTTTCACGGCCAGCTCTTTGGCTTTGCGTGTCATGTGAGGCATGAAAAGATGAGCCCTGTAGAGTGAGACAAAAGAGAAGAAGAAGAAGAAGAAGAAGGAGAGAAGGGGAGAAGGAGGGAGAGAGAGAGAGAGAGAGATGGAGGCAGGGAGCAGAAGAGGAAGAGGAGGAAGAGGATGGAGGGATGAGGAGATGTGGAGAGGGGGTTGGATGGATGAAGAGGACCCAGATGTATGAGTGTGGCCTGAGGCTGAGAATTTGAAAGTGTGGCAAATTCAAATATTTATTAAAAGCGAGGTCTGGATAAACATGAAGGGGAGTGTGTGTGTGTGTGTGTGTGTGTGTGTGTATGTGTGTGTGTGTGTGTGTGTGTGTGTGTGTGTGTGTGTGTGTGTGTGTGTGTGTGAGAGAGAGAGAGAGAATCCCTCCGGGCTGCTGGCGCAAACCACATTATATTAATATCCAAGTATCCATGCCACCCTGTGAGCAGTGTGTGTGTGTATTTCTGTATTTCTGCATGCGTATTATGTGTGTCCGTGCTTCCATTATGTCCCTTTATGTGTGTTCATGTCCTCACGTGTGTCTCAGTGTGTGTGTGTGTGTGTGTGTTGGAGATTGTGGAGCAGCTTCCTGTTGACCTGTAGTCACATTTACACTTCAGGAGAACGTCATACAGACCAGAGCTGCTCCGACAGTCTTAAAGGTCCAGTTATTAAGTGTCCACCGCATCAGTAATGATTCATCACATTAACTCTGTGTATGAACAACATCTCTGTATTACTGGAGGAGCGGCACCTCGGTTGTGTAACAAAGCTTTTAAATAAAAAGGTTCAGGAGGAAACACTGCTGCTGGTGTTCATTAATGAGCTCTTTGCTGCTTTTATTGTTGAAAATGTTTGATTTTACAATATGATGATGTCAGCTGGTTCAGTTCTTTCCTCCCTGTTAGTGGTGTTAATGCCATAAAACGGTTAATATCGCTGTAGTTACTACCAGCAGATATTGTCCTGCAAGATCAGATACTTTGGTGGAAAAAATGCCAAAATGCCAAATACGTAAATTAACATTTTGTTATTATGTTGAGACAAGATGTAATTCAACCAGTTTTAAGTTTCTGGCAAAACATATTTGCTGTTGCAGTTCAGTCGTATATAAACAGATTCTCTAGGAGACGTTACAGACGTTACGTTGTGTTTGTGTTCAGGTGTCATTTTTAGCGCATGTTGGTGCTGGTTTATCTCTGTCCATACACGTCTGTCAGCTGTGTGTGTGTGTGTGTGTGTGTGTGTGTGTGTGTGTGTGTGTGTGTGTGATGCTGTTGATGTTCATCTCGGTACCTGTAACATTTCCTCTGATGATGTTTAAGGTTCGTATGGTTACACTGTGGTGCGTTCAGGCCAGTATAGTTTTAATGGCCTATTTTGGTTAACGTATGTGTTTCAGAACATATTAAGTATGATCGGACGGACTCGACCCACCAACAGATTTCTGTGATGTCATCCTGCCAGTCTGACCTGGAGCAGGTGTGCTGACCAGTCTGACCACATCTCCCACAGCTTTTGCCTTCGCTACATCAACATCACGCTTTCTTTATCTCTAAACGTTGGCGCTGGATGTGAACCAACTTATTTGAAAGTAGTAAAACTGGTTTCCAGACTCCTGCAGTGACTCACGGTTGAGCGGCGGGCGTGTTCTCCAGCACGCTCAGGCTGTAGGTGGAGTTGGTGAACTGCGGCGGCCGGTAGCCGGCCAGGACGGCCACCGTGGCGGGAAGACCTTTACGTCCGCGCCCGTCCACCGCCTGCACCCGCAGCAGGTACTCCTTACTGGGGGTCAGAGGTCGTCCCGTAGTCTTGATCTCACCGGAGCGATGATCCACCTCGAAGCACTCCTCCCCACCTGGACGGTCAGAGAGGAGAGAAGAAGAAGAATGAAGGATGTTCTCCTAAAATACTTTTAACACAGTTTGAAAGAGATGCTGAAGAGTATTTTTGTCTTATTCGTCTCAGTTTTCGTGCCAAATATCCACCAGAAACCAAACAGGCAGTTAAATGGAGAAGTTATAATTTTTATACTGTAGATACATTCACAGCTGTAGTTATGAAAACCCAAACAAGGCAAACTGAGGCTGGAGGGCTGCTGTGTGTGTGTGTGTGTGTGTGTGTGTGTGTGTGTGTTGAAAGTGAGGCTGCTTCTGCCAGCTGGAGCAACATGTGTGTTTATTTCTGTGTGTGTGTGTGTGTGTGTGAGCTGGTTAACACTCTTTGAAGACTCAGAGGAAGAGCGTTGGTTCGTTTTTACCCACGTCCCCCCTGGGCGAAGAGAGAGAGAGAGAGAGAGAGAGAGAGAGAGAGAGAATGCTGAAAAGAAGATGAAGAAGATGGAGGGATGAAGAGAGAGGAAACGACGGTGAAGCAGAGGAAGATAAACAAAGATGAGAAAGGAAGGAGGGAAAACGACGGAGGAGAGGAATCCCAGCTGTTGACCAGAGGGTTTTGAACCAGCAACAGCTGCATCCAACCTGTCAATCATCTCGTCCTGCCGCCTCCGTCTGTGGACGACGTTTCTGATGAGACTCACAGTTCGTCTGTATCTCTGCTGCCATTTCAGCAGAAAAACCAGGCCAGTCTTATTGTCTTTAGCCCCGTTCAGACTGGATTTATGTCTTTACCTGCTGATTTTAACCCAGTTCAGTAATAATTAAAGACAAAATGACAAATGGAAGAGTTGCTCGTCCTTCTACTGCAAACATGCTAATAGCAACATATACTGTTAGTAGGTCTCCTATCAGGAGAGCAAGACCACATAAAAGCTCATCAAACAGCTGTTGTAAAGGTATAAATATTCTCTACTGAGCTCTGATTTAAGCCAAGATCTGTTTACGTTTTGTCAAATACTCTCCATTAAAAGTCTGCTGAATCAGCTGTTAGCAGCTCCTGTTAGCAGTGTAACATGGACGCACAGACAACTGTCACTGGATCACTTTGATACTGAAGAAAACAAGTTCGAAGCCTCTTTTTTCTCTGATTTCTAAGCAGATTTATGGAGGTTTATTCGTGAAGGACATCGTAGGTAATGATATCAGTGTTAAATGCCAAAAATAACGTCAACGTCTGTGTTGTTGCCATGGGAAACAGCAGGTAGCGTAACTCATTTTAAGCGAGCAAGTGGTTAAACGAGAGAGCGAGCGTCAGAAAAGCGACGGTGAATGTGAGCGTTCAGCTGCAGGGTCTAGCGGAGGTGTGCAGGGGGGGGGGGGGGGGGGGGGAGGCGGGGTGTGGGTGTGTTCGCTTGTCCTCCGGAACGTAACCGCTGTGAAACAATCAAAAAATAACGTTTTATTGATCTGATTCACCGGCATTCTCGCTCCCTCCCTTCATTCATTCTCTAGCTCGCTCGACCACTACTCCAAGAAGCTGACAGCAAAGCCTAACGGTACTTTTAACGTTAGTTGTCGTTAGGTAGTAAGTTGTCAATCTGGTAGTAGATGACACCCCCCGCCCCCCCCCCGCCAGGCCTAACCACTCAACCGAGGGGAAACAGTGGATTTTTTAACTCTTCTTCTCTTCAGTTTCTTTGCCTCCGACTGTATCTGTCAACCTGTAACTGCAGCAACTTCCTGAATGTGAATCCTGAGCAGCAGAAGATAAATAAAAGCTTTTACGTACTTTTCATACACTCACTCTTTCTTCTTCCTTTAGTAATAACTGTTAATTACTATAATATAGAAGAAAAGAGACACTTGTTCAGATGTCATTTAAAATATTCTCCTTTTACAATAATTTTGCAACACAAACCCTTTTTCCCTCCGTTGTCCTGCTGCTCAAACACGTACTGTAAACTTAACATCCTGAAATGGAGTAAAATCACATTAATGCCACTAATTGGCTTCACACACACATACTGAGTGAATATATTTCCATACTGGCATGATATTAAAAAAACATTTTTAATGTAAATTATTGGATTATTCGTTGGTACACATGTAGTCACATAACGCCAAAGGGAAGTCAGGAGCTCTTAATATGAAATTAGCTCTCAAAATATCTCTCCACTCCTTCCTTCTCCTCTTCTTCTTCTTCTTCTCCTCTTCTAAAAAAAAAAAAAAAAAAAAAAAAAATCCACAGCCACCGGCGCCCATCCGCCTCCCACTCACTGCCTCTCCAGAGACTTTCCTATTATTCCCGAATCTGGGAGCTTTCTTTGCCCCGGGGAGCGATTAACAGCGCAGCTCCATGCCGTTTATGTGCGTTTTTCTCTCCCCCTCTCCCGCTTGACGGTAATTGAAATTCAACAAGTCAAATTTTATTTATAAATCTCTCCTTTGAACAAAACAGGTTTGTCACAGAGAGCCTGGCGGAGCAGCAGCAGCAGCAGCAGCAGCAGCAGCAACGACGGACCTAATTACAGATACAAGCAGGAGATAAGAACAAACAGGTTCTAGGATGAGGTTTGATTTGTGTGGATGATCACTGGATGTGTTCAAATAATCTGGAATATCAGAACAAAGAAGCTAATTTAGATCTTAAAACACATACATATATATATATATATATGTGTGTGTATATATATATATACTGTACAGTAAAGCTGTCATGTCTTTCTGTTTCGATATATCGCACAAAAAAGTGATGTCATCAGGTTAGACCACTTACATTAAACCTCCTGTTGTCCTCCCCGTATCCTGACTGAAGAGAAATTATGAATTATTTTAACTATAGTTGAGATCAGAGGAAGATGATGTTGATGGATTATAACAGACTGATACATGTAAAAGTTTAGTCAGGATACTGTTTTAAAACCATTTCAATTTTTTTGATGACAGCACATAATGACACCTGGAGGGTTAGGGCTGCAACTAACAATCATTATCATTCTCGACTGATTGATTCGTCGTTTTCTCTATATGTGAGAAAATTATGAGAAAAAAAAAGGCTGCTTATAATTTCTTGGAGCCCAAATGTCTTATTTTATCTCACCAACAATCCAAAATCCAAAGACGTTCAGTTTCTATCATCTATGACACAGAAAAGCTTCAAATCCTCAAATCTGAGAAGCTGCAACCAGAAGATTTTGGGCATTTTTGCTTAAAAAATTACTACATTTTTTAAAATTAATTGATCACCTGCTCAATCAATCGACTAATCGCTGTAGCTGTAGATTAGATGAAGTTTTTACTATTGACATTTATAGTCATTATACTGCACGTTCTATTGTAACGGACTGTGTTCATGTCAGTGTTGAACTGTTATGATCGTTACTGTGGGAAATGTTGTTCATGTTGTTGTCAGTTTAGACGCTGTGAAGTCATGTGATCTACCTGTAACAGTGATCAGCGGGAGATAGCACACCTGTAATTGGCAAGGGGGGGGGGTGTTTCTTCTTCCTGTTTTCGGTAGTTAGACGATGTTACGAGAGGCTGAGTGTGAGATGCCAGTGAACCGTGTACGGCCAACAGTAGTCTGTTATTGTGTGCAATAAAGTTGCAGCAAATACCGACTAACGTCTCGCCGTGTGTTATCGAGGGATGTTACGATATTATGAGTTTAGCTGCTGACAAAATAACACATCTGAACTATAACTTATAATGAAATGTAATGTAAAAATGTATATATATATGACGAGCGGAGGTTCAGATGAAAACAGAGATCTCTCGGCTGTTTGAACTTTGGCTCGTTAAAGTTTCTCAAGATTTTCACAACATGAGGCCTCAAGATCAGATCATGACGTCACAATAACACCTGTGTGACATCACTGAAGCTTCATCCTGCACCAGAAAAAAGTTATTTAAAACTATCTACAACTTTTTGTGCCTTTATTTGTTTGTGTTTTGCTAAATCGGCAGAATGAGATTTTCATACTGAAGAAACATGATTATGAGGGAAGATCGGAGGTTTTACTGTAAGAATATATTATTTATATTATATTAGATTAGATTTATGGAGGAGAGATCGTCATAGAGGGAGAGTTATTCTGACAAACAGGGTTGTAGGTTTGATTTTGTCTGAACTCGTTATATTTATAATTATATATAAATACAGATTATATAACTTAACATTAAACTAAATGTTCACTCACCGTCCAGTAGGAGGAACTGTGCCTGTCCCAGCGTCCCGTCTCGTTGCCGTGCCGACAGGCGGTACACTACAGAGCCAGGTGTGGCGTCAGGACCCACGGCGCCCAGGTAAGGTGAAGGAAACATGGCCCACTGCAGGTCGGCCTGACTGGGCATGCTCAGAGTCAACCTGCACAGGTACCACTCCTCACCTGGAGGACAGACAAAACAATAAAGATTTAAAACAATTTACAATAACACTATAACTATATGATAAAAGATCAATTAAACAGTTTCGTTAAAGCTTTTAATCTCCACATGAATCAGTGGAGTTAAAGTCCTGCAACAAGCAGCCGATTAAAGCAGAAAAACAAAGAGTCTGTTGGTGTTTTACTGTTTTTCACTGTGATGAATTTCATTAATTAGTTTTAAATGAAAGTCTTTACTCTGTCGTGTGTTTTCTGCAACACCATTAACCAGTCGTTGTGCTAAAAAACACTTTAAATCCACTTTATATCCAGTCTGTGACAAATAAACACCACAAAAACAATGAAAAGACATTAAACTGAGTTGTATGAATCCAGCTGACTATAAAGAAATATCACAACCTTTAACTTTAGGTTTTTACATGACAAACATTCATCAGAGTTTTACCGTGATCTCCTTTTCCTACTGAGGTCGAACTTATTGTAAGTAGCTTTGCACTAAAGTGCCTCAGATCTGTGGTGCTAAAAGTGAAGAAAAGATCTAAATCCTTCTGAACAACGTCTGCTGTGACCTGCAGGCTCTGAACCAAACCATCATCCATTTATTCACTGACCAGAGCAACAACTTATAACTTCATTTTCTACAACTAACATTACGCTATCGGACAAATTTAAAGCTGCAACAACTGATGATTTGACAACTTAAGAGTCAGAAAGGAAACGAGCGAACAGACACAGTATTTAGCTTCTGTTATCTATGAACAAAGCTACTGAACCAGACAGTAAACATAAGACCAAACACTAGAAGCTAACGTCTAGTCAACACATACAGTTCTCCAAAAAAAAAATCCCATCCACAAAATCTCTGCTTTAAAACGTCTCTCAACATTACAGACAACACAAAAACACAAATGAAGTTCTGTAAAGAGGACGCCAAACCAACAGGCGGCGATATAACCCTACAGTCATGTCGGCCAACCAGTGACCTCTGTAGTCCATCCTGACCCCTCTGGTCCTCAATATAACTGTACAATTATGTGTAAACATATAAAAAGTCCTGTTAGGAAGGTTTGAACCAGCATGAAATGTCACCTCATGTAAAATGAAGGAGATAACAGCAAACTGACACCACAGACCAAGTTTACACGTCAACACTGAAGACTTTAGTTTCTGAAACTCTTTACAATGCAAGGAGTTTAACAAAAGGTTTTCAGTGACTTAAAATGCAGTTTACATGTGGACAAAAGGCCAAAACAGAGAAATAGCTGCATTTTAAAACATACTCGTGTACGTGTGGACGAGACCTGAGATGCTAAAAAGCTCCGTAGAGCTGCAGAGTTTCCATGTTGATTAAAGGACAACGGTGCAAATGAAAATAAACCAACACTGTGTGAATCAACATCATCATCAATTGTTTTATTTACTTTATATTTTTTTTTACAAAATGTGAAAACTGCCGTTCTTTGTGTTTTAGTTCCTGTTTCATTCCGTTAGCTTGCGCCGTAGCTGCTGTCTGTCTCCGCCTTGTAGTAACGTAACTCGTTAGCTAAGCTAGCTGCACTTGTTAAAGACGGCGGCATGAAAAGCTGCCAAAGGGGACGAGGTGACATTTTTCTCTACAACATCTCCGCCGTCTTCCTGCCATCTTTCATCTGCATCGTGTTCCTCTGGAAGACGAGAGTGAAGGAGAGACGGCGAGGAAGAGAGAAGAGGCAAAATAAAACAACAAAACTTTCAGAGGATCACACGGAGCAGCAGCTCCTGTTCGCCCAGTCAAACACACACACACACACACACACACACACACACACACACACACGTCGTCAGAGATGTCGTCTGGTTCTGAGGAGGGATTTGTTCGGTTTGAAAGGCGCTTCGGCACTCGCTGTTGTGTTGTCACCTCTGTCATCTCACAGCGGCGAAGGAGACAACAGCCGAACAAGAAAGAAAAGTTTACTTCAGAGAGACGACGAAAGAAGAGAGGCGATGAGGAGGAGGAAGAGGAGGAGGAGGAGGAGGAGGAGGAGGTGAAAGAACAACGCTGTCTGCCTCTGTTTCTGTCTTTTTAACATCGTCTCTGAAGGTCTGTCAACAAATAGAGAGCAGGAGAGGAAGAGAAGAGAAGGAGAAAGGAGAGATGAAGAAAGTGGAGGAATGAAAGAGAACAGAGTAGAAGAAAAAGACAAAAAGAAAAACAGAAAAGGGGAGAAAAATGGAGAGAAATGACGCAGACAGTGTAGGGAGAACTATTCAGATCCTTTACTGCAGTAAAAATACTTTACTACAAGTAAAAGTCCTGCATGAAAAATCCTACTGCAGTAAAAGTACATAAGTATTATGAGCTTGATGTAGTTAAAGTATTGCAGTAAAAGTACATAAGTATTATGAGCTTGATGTAGTTAAAGTATTGCAGTAAAAGTACATAAGTATTATGAGCTTGATGTAGTTAAAGTATTGCAGTAAAAGTACATAAGTATTATGAGCTTGATGTAGTTAAAGTATTGCAGTAAAAGTAGTGGTTTGGTCCCTCTGACTGATATATTATTATATATGACATCATTAGATTATTAATAGTGAAGCATCAGTGTTAGAGCAGCATGTTACTGTTGTAGCTGCTGGAGGTGGAGCTAGTTTACACTACTTTATATACAGTTAGCTAGTTTAGTCCAGTGGTTCCCAACCTAGGGGTCGGGCCCCTCCAAAGGGTCAGCAGATAAATCTGAGGGGTGGTGAGATGATTAATGGGAGAGGAAAGAAGAAAAAACAAAGTTCTGATACACAAATCTGTTTTCAGTTTTTGGACTTTTTCTCTAATCTTTGATTTTTGCTGAAATATTGGATCATTTGAACATTTATTGAAATGAAAGCATGTGAGAAGTTTAGAGGGAAAAATCACTATTTGGTGGAGCTGTTAACAACTCATAGACATGTGAAATGTGACCCCGACTACACACTGCTTTTTGTAAGACGTCAAAAGACAAAAAGGTTGGAAACCACTGGTTTCATCTTTAACAATGTGTTGTATTTTAAAAGCTTGTTATATTATCCATTGTGTCAAATCTTCATCTGAAAAGTAACTAAAGCTGTTAAATAAATGTAGTGGAGTGGAAGTATAAAGTAGGAGAGAACAAAGTAAAGAGGAGGAGGAGGACGAGGTGATGAAGGAGAGTTTCCTCTTCTGCGTCGCCGGTCTTCAGTCTTCAGTCGGCTCATAAAATCCAGAATAATCACATCTATTTCTGTCTGTTGTTTTACATATGCTGCGCTGTGGGCCGCGTATGAAAGTGAAATGAAATCTGTCCCATTATCATGATAAACATCAACACGTTCAGACGCGGCGCCGGCGGTCAGCACATGTGTCAACCCGGGCAAAAAAAAAAAAAAAAACACTATAAAAACTGGAGCTCTTTGTATGGAAACACACGTCCAGGAGGGAGGAGGAGCTGTCAGCTGGACAAAATGTCTCCTTCAGTCCTCCAGGCTGATGAAAGGTCACTGACACCAGAATAATGACATTTAATTAATCCTGTGTGTTTGGATACAGCAGCTCTGTCTTTAGAGGGCTGTTTCTCATGTGAGCCCTCAAACCTAAACCACAAAAAGACCAAATATAACCATCATTTCAACCAGGAAGTTATATTTTAAAGAGTGTGGGTTGTATTAAATTTGAAGACTTGACGTTTAAGTATTCACAACAGCAGATATTATATATTAAAACAAGTCTCCTGCCACTGAAAAATGTGTTTTTCTCATCGTTACTTCTGCAACAAATTAAATTAAACAACAAAATACGTCATTGATCGTCTCCAGATCGACACATACCAGCGTTTTCTGATCTGAGTTGACTCACGGTTGGAAACAGGAAACGTAACAGCGTCACCTGATTTCCTCCTTTGTTCCCGTCGTAATCACCGCGGCCACTAGTGAGCGCTGTCACCGCAACGTACATATATGTTGTTATTTCTCACCTTAAATCTCAGTTTAACATGTGAACCTACGAGCAGGATCTATGACATCACAACCAGTTTGTGGCCCAGTACGAACTTACACGAGTGTGATGTGGAAAGTTGAAGCCTCCAGTTGTTTACTAGGGATGTGCAGAGGGCCCAGTATTTGTATTTGTATTTGAATAAAAGCGGAAAGAAGCTAAAAACCCTGTTTTTGTTTTTATTACGCTTTGTTACAATAAGTGTTTATGAAGCGTGTGTCAGTAGTTCAGCTTTATCTCTGGGGAACAGCCTCAACTCTGGGAGTGATGTCCAAATAAGGAAATGTGCGTCATGTAGCAGGTGGATGTGACTCCCCTCGTTGAGACCTGCTGATAGACGTCACAGCGGAGCAGAGGAGAGACACTGAGATAGTGATGTAACCGACCTGCACTCTGGTATTTAACATGTTTTTTTTTCTTCCCAAAAACAAATAATTTTTAAATATTTGTATGAAACAAATATTTGTAAAAACAACCCACTATTTGTGCTTTGCCGAATTATGTATTTGTATTCGGGCACACCTCTAGTAGGGAGAACCACGCAACGCAGCGTTATCCTGTAAGAAGATGCATCGGCCAATCACATACATGCAGCCTTCCTGGTGAGTCACTCTGTAACATGAACAGTGTGTGATCGTTTCAATGAAAGATGCTGATTGCTGCTGCGATAACTTTCTTGTCTGTATACGTATAAATAAGCAGCTCTAACTGGACTTCCTGTATTGTATTTTATGTCTCACTGGTACCTTCAACCACCGCAGCGCCTTGCGTTGTTTTAACGCAGGGCCGTTATCGGGGTCGCCTGATCTTGTTTTAGGGTATTTTCTCTGCAGGTGTGTTCGTGCAACAACAGTTATTACATACTTGTGTGTACGATGGTCTAGTTCTTGTTGATATTACTCTCCGACACTGTAGTTGGTGCTGTGGAGAAATCTACAGCAAACACACGAGAGGGCTGCTGTAGAAGAAAAAAAAAGCTGAATGTGATGGTCCTTTGTTGTATGTCACTACTTGACAGCAAGTCTGCTGTTGTCTACTTGTTTTTTGTTTGGCATACTCAAATGGAAAAGCTTATAACAGAGGAACTGTAAGGCCAGAATGCATGTTTTAGGCTTCATTTGAAAGGTGACATCTTCCAGTAGCAGTAGCATGTGGCTAAAACACAACCAACACTCCATTAGTTCAAATATGGCCCTTTTGGTCCTCGTCTACAGTGAGTCATATTTGAATAACAATAAGTCGGACGTGCTTTATGCCAGAACTATGCAAATCACCACATACCTTCTACATTTTGTCAACCACACCTGTATAAAATTCCAGATCTGTAGACCTAAACTTATCGGCTGTAGGGAGTTTTTAGTTTGTGGTGTCATCGGGCGACGTCCTCTACCAAAATGTCTCCAAGTGGCCAAATTGTGCCAATTTACCTTTATTCATTACTGCGTGATGCTAAACTACAACTGGCTTAAGCGGTTGAGAAGTTTAAACCACACTATCTGTGTGTTGTGGGAGGAAGAGGAAGAGGAGGAAGAGGAGGCGGAGGTGGAGCTGATCAGGTCGGAGGTCCCTCAAAACAACAAGCCAATCATCAGCCATGTTTCAAACGTTGAGATTCATTGTCTACATGTGAGGTTTGCAGGGCATCATCACCAGCTGAACAGCAGCCTTCATCCTCTCTTCATCCTCTCTTCATCCTCTCTTCATCCTCTCCTCATCCTCTCTTCATCCTCTCCTACACCGCGGCGTTTCTTTCCACTCGGCCTCTTCGTCGCAGGAAATGCGCCTCTCAGCCCGAGCGGTGCGCTGATCCCTGATGCGAGCCGCTGAGCTCGGCCCAGAGCTCACTGAACACATGCATGCATGCATACAAAAAAAGCATCGCAACGTCCGACCCGCGGGGGGGGGGGGGGGGGGGGGGGGGGCTGCAGCCGGCCTGGAGCGAGGAAGAGGAGTGGAAGACGACGAAGGGCTGAATGTTGAACAGGGATGTTTGTCCTCTCGAGCGTAACATCTTTTATTCTTCCACACATCAGTCTGACATGAAATGAGTGTAAAATGATGTTTAATCAAGTTTCTGCTTTATTTCTGTATTTTTTTAAGTTTAGCAGCATTTTTAAACATCTGGAAACATCTGAAGAGACTCGTTAATATGAGCTCATTTTTGTCCAGCCGTCCCTCTGCTTCTACCCATAATCCCTTGTGTTTTGGGGTAATTTTCCGTGGTTGGTTAGATTAAGTTAGCGTGTTCAGGCGTCTCTTTAGTCTCTTCTCAGACTTCAAGGCCACAATATGAACTTTTAACCTGTAAACTTGTGAACTTTGTTTTGAGCTGCTGAAGTTGAAAGCAGCAGGTTGAACAGAGACACAGCGTCACCTGTCTCACCTGAACAAACAAACAAACCCGACTGAAGAAGACGTCTGTGAAGAAGCAGCTTTTATGAAAATCAACTGACTCTCTTCCATCTCTTGTTTAGCAGCAACATTTCTGGTTCCAGCTGAAAACGTCTCATACGTTGTTTCCTCAGTCAGTCGTTGTTCTGTATGATCTTTGTGCAGTGTTTCATGTTTTTAGGATTTTATCCAAATATAGAATAATAGTAATAGTAATAGTAATTAGTAATGTTGCTAATATTTGCTAATTGCACATTAAAACCGTGTTTGCACATGTGCAGCATTTACAGCAGGTCAAACTTCAAGCTAGAAGTCGGTAAGTTGTGATGGAAGTTTACAGCAGACAGTTTGGGTTTTTGTTTTCCCAGTAAGTTTGACTAACTGGAGGTTTGTTTCCAACTGGTCTCATCGTCTGACTCCTGTTTGTTCCCCTGTTGGACCGTTTTTTGAAAGTATGAAAGTAAAACAGATGCACCTGAGTCGCTGAGTAAAACTTTGTCCATGCGATCGACTTCCACATAATTAGAAAAAAAGAAAAACGTAGAACATTTGATGCGAGTTCTCGCTTTCAAAGGTTATTTTCTGTTTAGTTTAAGTCTTGTTTTGGAATACAGCTCACCTTATTACCTTATTGGCCTGAATATAAGATGATATTTATTCTTCTTTTATTTTTTATTATCAATGTTACAAATAAGAAAATCTGAACTTTACAATAAAAGTATTTATTACACTATAAAACTACCTGTAGACCAGACAAATGATAGGAAGTCTAATATTCTTCAATAAATTAAACTGAAGATTTATATTTTCATTATCGTTTCATTTCATTATCAAATTATAAATATAAATAACTACAAATAAGAAAAACTGAGCTGTACAATCAGTCACACATAAACAAACTTTACAAAGACAGTTGAATAAATAAAACACTACAGAACTGTAGAAGTGATTTTTGGGGACACAACGAAGTATACGAGTGAAGTTACTGCAGCCTGGTCACCAGAATAAAACGTTGGCAGTTTACGTTTCTGCAAACCACAGAAACGTTGAATATCTACGTTTCAACACGTGAAATACGTAAAACATTTGTAAAGTGACGTAGTTCACATGTGATTGATATGAGTTGATCTTTCCTGTATAGGAGGAGGAGGAGCAGGTGGATGGTTAGTAAGTTTCTTGGCAGCAGAGAACACGGTTCACCACCTCGAAACCGAAACCAATGTCAACCGACTAAAGCGGGTGTTTTTAGCGAGACGTCAGGACATTTGCTGCCGTTTTTCTGGTGAGAAAACTGACTTTTTATTAGTGAGACATTAACCTTTTTTATTTTATTTTTTATTTTAACCCAAACCATGATCTTTCCCTCAAACCCTAACCAAGTGGTCTTTGTGCCTAAACCTAACCAGACCTGAACCACAGCGTCGTCAGACCATAAAACATCATTATTCAACAGGTAGAAATGTTAATATGCTACGTTTGTAGAAATGTTGATATGATACATAATTCACGTGTTGAAACGTAGATATTCAACGTTTCTGTGGTTTGCAGAAACGTTCAAAGCCAACGTTTTCTTCTGGTGACTTGGTTGGTTATTGAATATTTTAAGTATTTGTTTTCAGCTGTACATAGAGACCAGTGTTATTAGTCCAATGTTAACTTTACTACGGTAGGAAAGAGGCGTTGTTTCTGTTTTAACAAAGTTTTGCTGTTGAGTTATTGATCTCTGAAGTCTGAATCTGTTAATATGATATGTTTGGTTATCTCAGTTTAACCTGCAGTGATGGATTGAAGCGTCATCTGTCAAACAGTCATAAATGACTGCTGTCACAGATGATGAGCAGCTCAGAGAGACAAAAAGACTCATTTCAACGCTTCCGAGAGCCCGAACGGAGGAAACATGACTGATACTGATACTGACAAGATACACAAATGTGGGATTTATGTTCTGCTTTAATGGAAGAAACGACTCTTTTCTCTTTGGGATTCATAGTTTCTCAGTGAAAGTGTGTTTTACATTCAGAAACAGGTGTCTTTATAATATATAAAGGTCGTCTTATATTCAGGCCAGAACAGTAATACGCTTTCAACACGTTACAGTGAAGCGGTGATGTGATGCAGGAAGTCCCAGCCGGCGTTCAGATCGCCACACAGAGAAAACCAAGCGTCTGTTCCTCTATATTCCCTCCGCTCCTCCCTCCACCACGTCTCTCTCATATACGTCCACGTCCCCGCCGAGCTGCTGTCACAACTTTCATGTTTGTCACGACGCTCAGCTTCTCTCCAGGTCCGCCTGGGTTTTTTTTTCAACTGAAGTGAATATTTTTAAATAAGCAGAGAGTTGATCAGCGTTGGCAGAGGTTTGAGCTCTGGAGACTCTTCGCTGTTTGTTTGTGTGTGTCGATTGTTCTTCTTGTTTATCTGCTGAATCGGTTTGGCGGCGGCGGCGGCGGCGGCGTTGGCCTAAATTCCTGGCAGAGATCAATAAAGTTTCATAAAGCCGTCCTGCAGTGAAAAAAAAAAAAAAAAAGTCCCATCTGTGTGTTGTGTTGAAACACAGAACAAACTAGTCAAACAGGAAGTGTGGAGAACGACACGTCCTGTTTATAAAAGCGGATAAACAAATAAACAGTCCCAGTGAAGTGCAGCTAAGTCCACTTTGAATCTCAATGCGGAGCGTGTCACGGCTCGTTATGCTAAACCGAAGCTAAAAACAGAAAGGGAATTGTTCTTTGTTTACTCCATTCTGTCGTCTGTTCATTTAAATTCATTTATTTGTTTTGGGGGATTTTGTTGTTTGTCTGACACGCAGCGTATCGGGATCAGAGCGGAGAGAGGACGGAGACACAATGAGAAGAGCTATTTTCCGTCTCTCGAGTCTCTTGACTTGAATGGCGGCTGATGTATTCAGTGTGAAGAGGAGCCGTGGCAGCTAACCAGCGCCGCTGCAGAAATAGATAGAGCTTCAATTAGGGGAGGGATGGAAAACAAGATGTGTGTGTGTGTGTGTGTGTGTGGGGGGGGGGGGGGGGGGGGGGGATTAAATTAAACTGTGGTCGCGCCCCCACAGGTTGTCACACAGCCGATGATGAAAGGTGATTAAAGTGCAAGTTGTGTTTTATTTTTAAAGTGCTCTGCAGGGAAAAGAGAGAGAGAGAGAGAGAGAGAGAGAGAGAGGAGCAAACAGAGATAAAAAACAGGCAATAAAACAAGAAAAGATGAAGGATGAGAAGGTGTCAGATACAAGAAAGACAAAACAAGCAAAAGACCCCAAAAAAACAAGCGACTGTCGACCGGCAGCTCACCTCCACAGACTGCTGCCGGTTGGTTTGTGGGGCTTCAAGAGAGTTTTTGGGATAAAAAAAAAAAATCCTCAGAAGTCGACAGCAACGGCTTTTATTAGCGGGAGTCGACTGTTGTGTTGTCACATCAGTTTACTGGAGGTTTATTTAGGGGTTCAGAGGTCAAACATGCTGCAGAGAACAAGCAGAAACACGTTGACTGTTGTGTTCAGACTGAATGTAAAGCATCTTAACGGTTGTTGACTGTCTGTGTTGTTTCTCCTGTCGATCATGTTGGTAGTGATGGATTCAGACGTGCAGGACTGTTGTTCATTAGTGACTAAAAATCCAAAGAGTCGCTGCTAGTGTGAGATTTTGTGGTGACACGTGAGCTCCTCCTCCTGACGACACCTGAAGCTAATCAACGTTAGCTATAGCAACCTAAATACTGACTACGTCTCACAGATAATAAAGGTCTGTACTCAACACGGCTGTGTGTTCATGTGAGGTATCTCATGTAAATCATTTAAGCCTGAAGGTCTTTGTTGTTGTTTTTTGGTGCCAAACTGCAGAATAAATAAATATCAAGAAGGACTTTGACTCCTCATGTCTGCAGCATCGTGCAGCGTCTGCTCTTCAGCACATTCCTGATGTAGTTCAACGTTGTTTTGTTGATATTTGTGATGTTTTACAGGATGTTGATGATACATGTTTCTCTGTCATCACTCAGCTGCTGCTGTTAACCTGTATTTTTTACAGTGTTGTGATCAGAACATGATCATTTTATCTGCAGCAACATCTTGTTAACGACTGCTGGTTGAAAGCAGAGAAGAGATTTCTGACACAACTTCACCTGCTTTAAAGGTGCAAAGAGAAGAAAAAAACTGGTCAAAACTTTATTGCCAGAGAAACGTGTTTCAGCTTGTGTCCTTCGTCACCTCATGACTGCTGGTTAACAGATTTCTCATTACTGACTGTATAAAACACAGAATATGTGATGAAGGTTTAATGTGTTTAGTTTAGAATTAAATTAAGAAAATAAACTGATAAACTACAGAATAAAAACGTTGTATCAACCCTTTACAGACTCTTGATCCCTTTTAACCCTGCGTGTGTGTGTGTGTGTGTGTGTGTGTGTGTGTGTGTGTGTGTGTGTGTGTGTGTGTGTGTGCAGCTGTGTTGTCGCCGGAGGAAGATCAGAGAGATTTGTGTTACCTGAAGTCTACAGGACACACACAACCACACACACACACACACATATACACAGGTGTGTGTGTGTGTGTGTGTGGTTGTGTGTGTTTGATTGACAGTGTGGGATGTGTCTCCGTGGTAACTTACAGGGTGCAGGTGTTCCTGTGGGACCGGTTGCCGGGGCGACAAGTCTCTGACATGTGAAAGCACTCTGGCTTTGTGTTACCACGTGTGTGTGTGTGTGTGTGTGTGTGTGTGTGTGTTACATGATAACAAAATAAACTTTAAGTGTTTGTGTTGGATTTGAGTTTATTATTATTATTTGTAATAATTTCCACTGAGATTTATTGTTCAGTTGTTTGTGTTTCTGTTGTTACTGTTTAAGAAAGTTTCTTTAATATTTTACTACATTTAATGTGACTTGATTATTATATTTGTTAGCATAATTTCCCAGTAAGCTAGTGTTAGCAGGTGTGTTTTCACAACACGCATCTACATCCATCTTTTTTTGTATGTTTGTTTATTTATTTTGTAAATGTTTAAAAATAACACATTTTTTAAGCAAGATGTTAAATCTGCTGTTACAGTTAGTTAAAACACTGCTATACTACATATATAATATATTTATATATTTCCTCTCCTGAAATGTGTTGTTAATTATTGTCAGTATTCAAACAGTTCTTTGGCAGTTCTGTATCTGATTATGTTCATGCCAATAAAGCTCTTTTGGTTTTGAATTTGTGTTTTGTACAAAAAGAAAACGATCAGAAACATCGGCTCCGTAAAGAAAAGCGTCGATCGAGGAAGAAGAAACTTCAGTCTGGATTCTGGTTCTGCAGTCGAGTCGAGGTGAAAGTGAAAACATCGTCGGACAAACCTTCCTCTGTTTGTGAACCCGGCTCTCCATCTGGTCCCTGGGAGCCAGCGGACAGAGGCCTGCTGCATCCTAATTAACCACCTTATAGACTGGCCTACTTTACCTCTGCACACACACACACACACACACACACACAGAAAGCCAAAGTCCTGCAGGCACACAGTTAATTAAGCCCCATTTTTCACTGCTGATGAAGAGAGAGAGGGATGAAAGAGAGAGAGAGACAGAGGAGAGAGAGAGAGAGGGGGGGAGGGGGGGGGGTGAAAGAGATAAATTTAAAGCGACGATAACAAGGCGGATAATGATGAGAATAATAAACGACAAAAAAATGAAAAATCAATGCATAAATGTCTTTGTTTGCAGGGACACACACACACACACACACACACACACACACACGCGCACAGTAAACAGAAGTTGAATTTAATAGAGCAACAACAAAATTGGCAAATATATAAAAAATAAATGTTCGATTATCACAAACTCATCCTGGTTTATTTTATATTTTCCTCATCAAGATGCTCCTGATGTTCTGATATTTGAATTAAACCATTTCTGAAACATGAATGTGTTCGGCTGAAATAAATAATCAAAAATTGATTCGTCAAAGGGAAAAAAAATTATTGACATTAATCAAACAATGTCTGGTTTCAGCTTCAGAATGCAGCAGAATAAATCTGTTGTTTATTGTTATTTGACCGAGACAGACTCAGTAATGTCTCAGACCAGAGAAGACTGAACCAGACCAGATTACACCAGACCACACTGGACCACATCAAACCAAACCACAGCAGAAAAAACCAGCAGATCAGACACACCTGACGCGCTCTTTTACTGTTGATTCTCTCCAAACAAATGTTATAATATTTTTATAGAACTATAACTTCAGTTTTACTTGCTGCTCTTCAGTTTGCATCCAAATGTTGTGCAAATTTAAAAAAAAAATTCCAGAAAATCTGCAAAAGATAAAAGCTAATTACCGCACGTTTCCATCCGCTACTGTTAGCAGTAGCATTAGCAGACAAAACAGCAGGTGGCACTAATCCTCCAGTCGGTGCTGTTAAACCGTCGCAGAAGAAGAAGAGACACGACGAGACGACGTCATTTAAAAGAGCGACAGTCAAAGCTCAGAAGATTCTGTTAGTTTCATGTGATGTGAGGAAGGTTACAGTCTCCTCATCATCATCATCGCTCCACACAGATCTGATGTTTTCAACTCTTCTCTCACGTTATTTGAAGCACAAATTGAAAATACGCATAAAAGCAGGTGGATGGAAACAGACTTACTGTGACTCTGGCAGAGTGGAGCACAGTAACGGGTCAGATAAAGTCATTCTCTGACATTAATTCTTGTAGATATAGCATGAAAACCAACACGCAGGCCTGTCTTTCAGGCATGAGAGCGAGTGTGCATGTCTGCATGTTTTAGGCCGAGTCTGCCTGACCACTAATGTCGTCTATAAGTCCTGGCGGAGACGTGCAAGGACCTCTTGCACTCTCAGGAGAGCGACGGAGGAGCGAACAGCAACATGAAAACTCAATTAGGGGCTTGATTCTGTGGTCAGAGCAAGAAAAGGTGGAGGCAGGGTCGAGAGGAGAAGAAGAAAGAGAAAATGGAAAAAAAAGAAGAGGTTTTGGGGTGAATGCAGCAGGATAACATTGAATTTATATTTGTAAAAAGTCATTAAATTAAATGTGATTAAATGTAGATGCTCAGTGTGTGAAAGCAGCAAGATAAATAGATAATAAAATAGATGATTATAGTGGTTACATGTTACTGCAGAGACACTAAACCAGTCCAAACTGGACCAGAACTGGTTACTGGATGAGACTTTAGAAGTTTAAAGGTGGGACCTGAAGTCAGTAAGAACTTCACACATAAACTTGGTGATAGATTTATGATGAGCTGGTGAAACGTAAACCAGACGGGATCAGACTAGACCGTCTGTTACTGGACAGACTGGTTCAGGTTATTTGTTTCCTGTTGTCACCATCACGCTGAGTCAGCAGCAGACGGATGGATCTGACGTGGTCAAACAACATCATCTGTCGGATCGTCCAGGTTCTCCAGTCTGGTCAACAACAGTTTTATAAACTAAACAAACTTGAGTCGAGATCCTGATGTTTTAACTTCAACTGTTATTTAGCTTCAGTGTCCTTTGGATTTAGAATTAAGCTCTCTTAATTGAACCTTAAAGGAAATGTCTGGTGATTTTATATATTGTTCTTCTTGTCAACAAATCTCATGTTTGGACCTCTGTTGTCGTCCAAAAACTATTAAAAACACATCAGTGAGTCACGTCGCTGCACTGGGTGACATGTTCCTTCATCACAGAGATTACAGTCATTTTATTTTGTTGCTTTGTTTGGTGGGAACTAGAGATTCCAGTATTTGTATTTATATCTGTATTTGTTGAGGCATCAAAATTATTTGTATCTTTATTTGTATTTGAATAAAAGTGAATCCTGTTTTTGTTATTACACTTTTAATTTTAGAAAATGTGTTACAGTAGGTGTTCATATGTGTTTCCATCTTATGAAGGAGGTCCCCACAGCGGGTCTTGAACTGGAGTCTCCCAGATCTGCAGATAGACAACTGTTACCTTTATTCATCGCCTCATTGCAGACAGACCTCTACCTATTTATACACCCATAACACAGAGACAGCACAGGGTGTAACATGTAGGGAGGAACTTCAAAGGTAATTTTTGCTTTGCATTTTTCATTTATTGCCTATTTTTTACAACCTAACTTTGTGGAAAGGAGGAGAGCAACAGGTTATGGAGAGTCTCTTTGGGAGCACTTTGCTTGTGTCAGTAGTTCAGTTTTATCACCCCCAACAAATCATTTTAAAAATATTTGTATGAAACAAATATTCGTATAAAACCCACTATTTGTGCTTTGCTGAATAATGTATTCGGGCACACCCTTAATGGACACACTGTGGCCAGTCCCAAAATGTACCAAAAACAGGTTTGATACCCAGTCCTAGCACAACGATGCTGATATATCAGTCAAATAATCTTACTTTTGGACTTAAAAGGACAGGTTCACAATTTTTCAAGTTTGTCTTAAAACAACCATCATGAGTTCAAATGAACATATAAATAGGTTTTTCTTGCTGTAATCATTCCTCCTGTTCATACTGACCATTAGAAGATCCCTTCATAATGACCTTACAATGGAAGTGATGGGAGACAAAATCCACAGTCCTCACTTTGAGCAAAAATATGTTTTTAAGTTTATCTGAAGCTAACATGAAGCTTAGGGGACGTATAAAGGCGATGAAATATGTCTTGCTTTGTCTAACTAACAGTCCAAAACCCAAAATAATCAGTTTACTATCATGTAATGACCAACAAAAGCATTAAATCATCACATTTCATGAGCTGAAACTAGCTGACGTTTGGCATTTTTGCTGTTGTTGCAGCTCTAGACGACATGCAGCATAAACAGCAGATTTGGATAAAGTTGCAAAGTTAAATGTTTTCTGTTTTGTGCTCTAAATCATTACAGCAGGTTTCCTACACAGAGCGTCTGCCTTACACAGAACTACTCTCCAGAGACTGAAAACATGATGCCGTTATTAGTCTTTGGAGCCGTTTCTAAACAAACTAACGTGACCAAACTCTTCATGATGAAGGATCATGTGACCCAGGTCAGCGGTGTGACTCACTGACGAGTTTTTAATAGTTTCTGGAGCAACAACGGAGGAATCAGATATATCAGGCTTTGGATACACACATAACACTTGTTAGTAGATCAGTTCATTGTTGGTTTGCATCCAAACATGAGATTTGATCTTTTTCACTGGACTTTGAACAGACTTTGCCAAACACATAACAGTAATACATAATATTACAAACAATTAAAATAAAAGACACTGTACAAAGATGCATCTATCGTATGTTGCATGTGTGTTACAAATGTTACATATAACAAACATTTAAAGATAAATATTAATATGTTCCTAATTTTCTGCTTTTATGTCTGAGTGTAAAATGTGAGAATGTTTTAATACTGAAGTCCGGCTGCTGCAACGACACAAACTGGAGGTTTGGAGATAAAAAAAAAAAAAAAAAAAGGGATCAGATGAGACTTTAAAGCGACATAAATTAAACATGGCCGCTGTGTCCACAAAGCAAACTGATGACATCATTGCGTCAGCCGTCGTTGTTCAGTTCCCAGCGATACTGAGGCTGAAAATAAGCGCCGCTTCGCTCCGGGTTGGCAGCGAGGATCCCTGTTTCCCACGGAGGGGAACAGAGAGAGAGAGAGCCCTGCGGGCCCCCCCCCCCCCCCCCTCCCCCCCGACTCTGCCGCGCTCAGGAACCTCAGTGGCCCCCCGAGTTCAATCCATACAGACAAACAGGAGATCCACAGCAGGCCTGATTTCTATTGACACGACTGCAGAGAGGATCAATGACGGTGGAATAAAGAAAGGGGGGGGGGGTGAGGAAAAAGATCGGAGGGGAAGTATATCAGGGGGACGACAGAAAAATAGAGCAACGGAAACAAAAAAAACTGACAAACGGAGGAAAGAAAAAGTAAAAAAAGGCACAAAAAATGAAGATAAACAGGTCCAGAACCCCAAATATCTGACGGTAAAGACTGAATTTCTCTGTCTGATCTCCCCCTCTTGATTGGCCAGTTGGGGAAAGGCATCATGGGAAGTGGGGCAACCGGACGGGTCGAAAAAGGATTTACCGATAACTCGGTAGCGTTGGTTTTAATCTGCTTCGAGGAGCAGACGGGTAGAACTCGGCTGCAGAGGCTCGAAAAATAACAAGAGGAGAGCTTCAGCAATCAGAGGAATGTATTTGATGTGTGTGTGTGTGTGTGTGTGTGTGTGTGTGTGTGTGTGTGTGTGTGTGTGAGAGAGAGAGAGAGACGGTCAGATTGGTTCTGCAAGAGTTACACCAGAAGATGAAAAGACGACAAGAAAGGGAGGAAACATGAAAGGACAAAGCTAAAAAAACCACTGCGAAGAAAAGAGAAGAAAAGTTTAAGCATTTCAAATTTTGAATCTGTTAAAATCACCAAATAATGGAGGAAAAAGAATAAAAGAGAGAGAGAGGGACAAAAAAAAGAATATATATAAAAAAAAGAAAAAAGGAAGAGGAGTTAAAATGAAATAGAAAAAATGAGACCAGATCAAATAAAACCAGACCAAACTAGACCGAGCAGAACCAGATTAAACACAAACACACCAAAACTCAGAGGACAATATAACAGCTTTGATGTCCGCTGTGTGGATGTTGATTGACAGCTGTGATTGACAGCTGTGATTGACAGCTGGCTCACCTGCTGCTAGCGGTGTGCCCAAATACAAATACTTTATCCAGCAAAGCACAAATAGTGTTTTATTTCCCGAATATTTGTTCCATATAAATACTTTTGACATTATTTGTTTTCAGGAAGAAAAAAAAACAGGTCTCAACGTGGGGGGTCACATCCACCTGCTACATGACGCACATTTCCTAATTTTGACATCACTAATCTGGATTTTTAAGCCTCTTTCCACTTTTATTTGAATACAAATACAAATAATTTTGCTGCCTCAACAAATACAAATACAAATACAAATACTGGGCTCTCTACACATACCTGCCCTGTTAGCACAATGTAGCTAAAGTAGCTAACGTTGGAAAGGCAAGACCCTGCACTCCTTATTTGGAATGGATGCAAACCAACGGGTGACATCACACCTCGCTACGTCCATCTTTACATACAGTCTGTGATCTCGACCAGACCAGGAAGAACAAGCAGCTGCTCTGCATCCATGTTTGTTTTGCTACAAGAACATGAATTTTCTTAGACTTTTGTAGTGTTCTTGCAGGATTTGCCGGGTCGTCTACCACCAGAACTCCCCCGTCGTCTGTGTGATTACTCACTCGTACAGTTTATGACTAAAAAAAAAAAAATCTGTGCAAGTTGGTGGAAACCATCTTCATGTGCGGTTCGTTTAGTCTTTGCAGGCTTCGGCTCGTCTTCGGGGTTTGTCCCTCAGCTTTAGGAGGGATGTCAGTGACTCCGGGGATGGAGAGGTTAGCGGGGGGGTCGGGGGGGGGCTGGTAGATTTATTTTGAGGGAATCTCTGTCGCTGTGCGGATCGTCTCTGACTGAGCGTCGTCACGGCGACTGGAGAAGGAAGAATCCGGTGTGATGTGAGAAACAGCGGCTGTCGTCTGAATTATGAATATCTGAGGATTTTTGTCAGCCATTAAAAAATAAAGCGGTGAAAGTTTAATGCGGCGCTTCGTTGATTATTGATGGAGGAACTCCAACGCTGACAACTGTGGGAGTGTGATGTGTGTGTCTGCTCGGCTTTAAAACCATGTCCGCATCTGTGTGTGTGTGTGTGTGTGTGTGTTTTACATGGACAGCGTGTGTGTTTCCATTCATGATTGAGACGTTTTTAACATAAATCTAATTATTATTTCATGTTTTTTTAAAAAATAAATGCTGGTAGAGGATGTCCCCAGGTGGGCGGGGCCTGTAAATAGCTCCTGAGTGATTGACAGCTCTGTCGCTCCGTCACCTCCGGGGATTTTGAGGAGTGCAGCTGTGGAGCCGCTGGCTGTACATCTGGGTAACTGTGTGTATTTTAGTGCGTTTCTTTGTGTTTTTTTTATGTGTGTGTGTGTGTGTGTGTGTGTGTGTGTGTCAGCCCGGCTCTCGCTGTGACAAACCCTCAGCGGTTCTGACGAGTGTGAGTGTGAGTGTGTGTGTGTGTGTCTGATGTCTGAGCTTTCAACTCGTGATGGGATTTCCTCTCTGTGACTCGTGTGTGTATGTGTGTGTGTGTGTGTGTGTGTGTGTGTGTGTGTGTGTGTGTGTGTGTGTGTAAATCCAAATCTGTTATCTCTCACCATCATATGGACTGACAGAGAATAATCAACAAAGGCAGAAAGCTGCACTGTGCCGACTTTAATATGAATGTGTGTGTGTGCTTTTATGCTTTTGCATGTCAGTTTATATTTGTCTGTGCCTGCGTGTGTGTGTGTGTGTGTGTGTGTGAGAGCTGGTCAGATTTTCAGTTTGTGAGACCAGTTTGTTTCCTCTGATATGTGATTGTACGACTACGACAGAGACGTGATCATGTGAGCTGAAAATGTTTCATCTCGAGTGGAAAATTTGCACGATTGCAAAACTTTATGAGTTAATTTCATAAACGTACAAACATCTGAGATCAGTTAGAAGCTAAAATGAACACAAACACACACATGGTTGGTGCATCTGTTGCTAGTAGGGGTGTGTCCGAATACAAATACATTACTCAGCAAAGGATAAATAGTAGGATTTTTACAAATATTTGTTTCATACAATTATTTGTTTTCAGGAAGAAAGAAAAACAACATGTTAAATACCAGCATGCAGGTCGGTTACATCACTATCTCAGTGTCTCTCCTCTGCTCCGCTGTGACGTCTATCAGCAGGTCTCAGTGAGGGGAGTCACATCCACCTGCTACATGACGCACATTTCCTAATTTGGACATCACTCCTGGAGTTGGGAGTGTTCCCCAGAGATAAATCTAAGTGATCCCAAAGGATTCTACATAACCTGTTGAATAAAGTTTTAGTTCAGTAGTCAGTTCAGTCATTTATCATTTGGGAGACTCCAGTTCGAGACCTGGTGTGGGAACCTCCTTCATAAAGTAGTTTATTCATAAACACTTACTTTCCACTTTTATGTGAATACAAATACAAATAATTTTGCTGCCTCAACAAATACAGATACAAATACTGGGATCACTGCACATCCCTCGTTGCTACGTAGCTCACAGCTAATGTACAGAGCAAATAAATACAAGTGGACCAGTGGTCAAACTCACATGATAAATGGCGCAAATTTGCTTCACTTCCACACTATACTCACACACACCTACCTTTAGCACACTCTCCTGCATCCCTGCATCACTACACACACAGACTACTGTAACTCCCTCCAACACCTGCCTCTAAAACGTTCACAGTTCATCCAAAATACAGCAGCGAGACTTCCAACCAGGACTAGCTGTAGGTCCCACATTACCACTGTTCTTGCGTCCCTCCATTGGCTAAAACTACAAGAATAAACTACAAGATCCTGCTGATTACATATAAAACACTCCATGACGTCGCCCCACCAGCTACATCTCTGAGCTCCTTCTTCCTCGTTCCACCTCACGACCTCAAATATCGGCCTTCTATCTATCAAAAGCTGACGCACGTTTGCATTCTTAGCAAATCATCTTCCACGATCTGTTAGATCTGCCGAATCCTCGGACTGTTTTAAACGACGCCTCAAAACCCGTTTATATCAGCAAGCCTGTCTATAAACTTCCTCTCTCGTTCTCATGTCCTGTTTTATTTCATTCTGGTTGATTTCTCTCTATTAATCTGTGTCTGTGTTTTAAGAAGTGCTCTATAAATAAAAACCCACTGTGACGTCTCCTTTGCTTTTTGCTTAAGAGGTCGCTTTGGCTTCTTGGCTCAGGAGCCAGTGGGCGGGGCTTAAGAGGACGTCAGGATGTCAAACCTCTTCCTCTCTTCCTTCCAGGCCTCCACCAGTCAGATGGTCAGACTTTGGTTTGGTTTGGTTTGGTTTTGCTTGCAGGAGCCACATACTTCACTTATCCATACATGACTGATTTAACTGACTAACATCATCATTACAATTTTATATTAAGTTAACAATAAATCTAATTTTTTAAAAGCTTTATTCATGTGTGATTCCTTTGTCACTGACTCTGAGCCACTTCGTCACACTACTTACTTACTTACTTTTATAAACAGATAAAGACACCGAATCCCATGATTCTCCTTTATCACCTCTGTTTACTTTATAAAAGTTTAATAAACAAATATAAAAAATAAAAAAGAATAAAATGTGGTTAAATCAAAAATGAATAAAGGAAAAAGATAAAAGCTTCTTTTATTAAATTAGTCCATTTGACACACACACGGGGCTTCCCACCCACTGACGCAGGGGCCGTCCATCACTGTGTTTTAATATATAAAAACCTTAATAGAGAATAATGAGGATTCACACACACACTGATCCAGTGCATGCATGAACACACACACTCCTGGTGTGTGTGTGTGTGTGTGTTCTGCATCTGCATAACTGTGTGTTCATGACCACACACACACACACACACACACACACACAGACAATAATAAGAGCATTTTCTCTGAATGGAATTAAGCCACTTTCTCTCTGTGATAAACTTTAATGCACTTGTGAATATCACACACACACACTCACACACACACACACACACACACACACACACTCACACACACACACACACACACACACACACACACACACACACACACACACACACACACACACACACACACACTTCCCTGCAGATCTGGCGACTCGTCCGGGTGATCAAAGGGCTCAGATTTGCTCCTATTGTGTGGATAAACAGGCCGCCGCTTTTCACCGACACCCAGGAACACACTCATCCAACACACACACACACACACACACACACACACACACACACACTCCGCCAATTTGGTCCAATCTTCCCAAAGCCGCCACTCCGGCTATAACTCGCACTGAGCGGCGCTGCTGAAATCCGCGCGACCAAAGCACTTTGTTCCGGTTGGTTGTGGACGCCCGGCGGTGGGCCTCCTGAGCGCTCCGCAGCCCTCAGATCATTATAAATCCATTGTAGGCGATGGCGGAGTTCACCGCTAACCTAATTGCGGTGTGCTGCAAATCCGTCGTGAAAGCTTAAAGAGTGTTGAAATCTGTTGAAATACGCGGCGGCGCACAAAGTGAGGCAGGAAAAGCCGGCGTAATTCATCTGAGGAGTGTTAAAAAAAAAACACATCTCGCACATAAAGACAGAAGGAGAATCTGCCCCTCGATGGGACGTTTCCTCGGAGCAAAGTGAGAGACAGATGTGACAATTAGTCCTCATCGGCTTGTTTAATCTGCAGTCTGTGTGACTTTGTGACCTTTTTTTTTTTTTTTTTTTTTGTCGACGCCGCCGAAACTCCGCGGCTTCCTTTGCACCGTCAAGTCACTTTGTCAAACATCGTTTACATTCAGCAGCTCTGAAATCTGCTTTTCTGCTTCATTACCCAGCTCCAGTTTGGATTTTTTTTTTTTTTTTTTTTTTACTGCCAGCTGCTGTGTTTGAAGTGAGTATAAGTGACTGTTACTGGTTCGTAGACGAGGCTGACTGTTAGCTCTACTGTCTGATTCAGGCTAAAAATCTGAAACAATATTGACCTTTTTATGTCTCCGTAGAAGGAAATCCTCTTATTTTGCTCAGATTCAACAAAAGGTCAAAGGTCAGATGAGTCTCTCAGGATGATATCTCTGCTTCAGCTGCATCGATTTTAATCCTCCGCTGTTAGTTGTGAGTCTGTTTTAGGAGAGCAAAGATAAATCTGTGGATTAATGAGGTAAAGAGGGAGATGTTGGGGGCTAAGTTAAAGGTATAATATGTAATTATTCCACATTAAAATGTCTAAAAACAACTAGACCTGTGTTATATATGTTGTTGAGTTGTGTACTTACATTATCAAACTCAGAGAAATCTGTAATTTAATCAAAGTAACGGACCGTTTCATTTGGTCGCCTGTCGATGGCGTCATACCTCCTCTACCAAAGAGTAAACACGCACCAGATGCATACGGCGGCGCTGTGTTTGTCCGCTACAATGGCGTCTACCAAAGAGTAACTTACACACATACAAGATAATACATCGGCGTTGTGGTTGTTCCACAGAAACTGTTATAAATGGACTTTTATTCAGTTTTAAGCCACATTTTCATGATAAATTTAGGTGGTTTTTAACTATATCTTTTAGCTGGAAGAAGGATTTTAGTCATTGGACGTCTGGATCTTAAGTTATCAGAGAAATAAACTGGACAAACGTTAGCAGCAGCTCGGCTAACAGCCCCTCCAGGAAGTCCGGTGGTCACCAAACATCGTCGGAGAAATATTGATTTTTTAACAGCTTTAATTAGTATTTTTAATGATTTTAATCTGTGTGTACGTTTGTTTCTGGAGAGGAGGAGACCTCTGCCGGTAAAAACATCCCGAATGATGAACACTGGAGTAATCCTATCCCTAGCAGCTGAAACTACATATTGTGCATTTAAGGGGTTTTATAGCAGCTGAAACATGAAGGTCAAAGAAAAATTAAGGATTTTTTTTCTAATAGAGTTGAGAGAAATTATTAAAAAGTTGAAATTATTAAAAAGTTGTTTTCTGCAGCGTAGGGGAAGGTAAGCTGTAAAAAACTAATTTAAGTTATTGTTAGATCTATGTGTGTGTTAAGGTCGTTACCTGGTTGCTACAGTAGGTGGCGTATTGGACAGCAGCATATGGAAATGCATATGTAGAAGAAGAGGTGATTACTCCTCAGGTGTGCTGCTGACCGGGAGAAGCACAGTTTAGAGACTAATCTTTAAAGCCTTTGTGTTTGTTTGTTTTCATGTAGTTATAGGTGTAAGTGTGTCTATAGCAACGGCTGTATTGGTACATGGTTGGTAAATAAATACATCTTAAGCACAAGTCAGCAGATGTTTGATTGACTACACGGAGCCGCCGCATGACGACGCGTTGATTACACTCTCCTGTCATTGCAGATCCTTCCATCACCTGATTCCCCTCACCTGAGTTTCCTCACACATCTCCTCACCTGGATCCCATCAGACTCATCAGTCACTCCTCATATACTGGCCCACATTACCTGTTATCACTGTTACCTGTTATCCTGCCTGTTTCCTGGTCTTGAGATTTGTTTAGTCCCTTGGATTTATCTGCCTGTCTGCTTGGTTTTTGGACGGATTAAAGAATATTGGACTCTGCTCCTCGTCTCTGAGGTTGTGCTTTTGGGTTCTGAGTCGTTACAGAGAGACGGTTAAAGGGTTTTATAGCAGCTGAAACAGGACTTAATGCTTAATGCTGACTTTTTGTGTTTATGGTTCTCATTCATGTTAGTAACTGACATGTTTCCAGTTCCAGTGTGAACATCGCTGAGGTCCTAAACTGCTGCACACGCACAGGTTGAACTGAAATGTGAGCTGCATGCGTTCAATGATGAATAACATGGATGACGTGTGACACTGTGCTAGCGTTCGATTACGATAAGTTCTGTCTGGTTTGGTTTCAAAATGTGAAACTTCCTCGTCGCTGTTGTTTCTCTCCTCCATGTTTATTTTTACTGGGCTGTGAGACGACGTGTGCAGATATGAATCAGATGTAGAAACCCAAATATCTGATTTGGTCTGTTCACACTTCAAAATCAGATCTGAGTCACTTGAAGGCAAAAATAATCAGTTTAGAGCCACTGCAGCATGTAACATGTAGCCTCATTTAAAGGTTTTCTTCTGGTTGAGTCAAGTAGTAATCATTCCTCCTGTTCATACTGACCATTAGAAGATCCCTTCATAATGACCTTACAATGGAAGTGATGGAGGACAAAATCCACAGTCCTCCTTCTGTGCAAAAATGTCTTTAAAAGTTTATCTGAAGCTAATATGAAGCTTCAGCGTCCAAATGAGTCAAATCAAGTAGATATCTTTCAACGTTACAGTCTTTTTAGTGCCAAAGTTCCTCTTTTTGTTACTATACTTCCACCTGCAGCTCAACAGGGAAACACTGTCCGAGGAAACACAAAGAGGGAATTTGATGCTAAAAAGACTGTAAATGTGTCAGATATCCACTTGATATGACTAACTCAGACTGCTGAAGCTGAATAGAAGCTTCACACAGACTTTTAAATGCATTTTTGCACTAAATGTGCATTTGAAGGATCTTTTAATATCCAGTATGAACAGGAGGAATGATTACAGCGAGGAAAACCTCTTTCACTGTTGGACACCTGACTGCTGGTTTAAGACACACTGGGAACACTGGGAACTCGTCCTTTAAAGGGAGATGCTGCTGGTCGGGTTAATTGTATTGAAGTTTGCTGGTTGATGAGGCTCACAGAGCGGACGGCCTGTTTGACTAATGAAAGCATCTGTCGAGGCGCCGCAGCCTGCAACACACACACACACACACACACACACACACACACACACACTCAGCGCGGCGGGTCCCAGGAGGAAGGAAACTCTGTTCTCTCTTCACTCTCATCACAGTCTCTGTCATCTTCAATCTGCCTCCCGTCTCGTCTCCATGACGAAGCTTCGCCGCTCCTCTACAACCACTACAGCGACCCACACAGCCTCATCATCATCACCATCACCATCGTCATCCTCTCTCCCTGTGAGACACTCGCCCGCCACATTTCGGCAGAGGTCAGCCAGGAGGAGGACCTCCAGGTCAACGAGGTGCAATCTGTGGTGTTCAAAGTGTGGTTCAGGGACCTGCAGGGGTGCTGAAGGGCTCTCAGAGGGTCCTCAACCTCCTGAACTCTGATGATCTCTTCACCTTTCTCAAAAAGTAGAGAAAGAAACCACATTTGTCCTATTTACATAAAAATCCATCACCACTTACTTCATTTAATACTTTTTGGAATATTACAGCTTTTTTTTATTTTTGGTCAGTGTGTTGTTGGCGGTTCTGATTCTCATTGAACACAGATGTTCTGTAAGAAGTCTGACAACCAGACACATAAAGAAATTTAAAAAACCCAAATAATATTCACTTGGAGAACTTCACAAGGTGTTGCACAATGGGAAACGTCCCCTTAATGAAATAATGCCTCTTTAATGTGAAAAAGAAATAAAGCCTGCAGGTGTTCAGGCTTCAACTTCTTACACGACGGCGCTAATAAACCAATGCAAGACACTCGGGTTATGTTATGGTTTTCCCTCCAAAAGTATCCTCACATCAGAAAGAAGACATAAAAGGGCCTGAACAAGCTTTTCAAATGAGGTCTGCAGCCAGTGGAGGAGAGAACAGAGTGACCAGGATGTGCAGTTTCTCTCCTCTCTTAAACCCCAGAAAAAGGGCGTCGTCACTCCCCGATTGGCCGAGAGGGGAACGCAGCCAGCTGGGAACCAGTCCCCCCAATCTGCACACAGGTGATCTGCATAAACCCTCCAATCACAATCAACACAGACATGCAACTATCTGGATTCAGAACGAGGAGACAGGAAATGATAGCAAGTCCAACAAATGGCTGACTGCTACTCTCCCCCCCCCCCCCCCCCCCCCCCCCCCCCCCATATAATAAAACACCGCCTCCTCGGTGTTTTACACGTCATTCACACAGTTACGCAAATAATTTCATAAAAAACCCATAAAGTCATCTTCATCACTAGTGTCACTATCCATAAAAATGCATAAAATCTTTCCGTCTGTGTTTGAAGTCTGAAGGCGTCGAGACTCCAGCAGCAGCTTGTCGTATAAAGAAAAGCAGAAACACGTTGTTGTTCTTTATGCTGCGACTGTCGCTGGAGTCTCGACCTCTTCAGGAACCTCGGGAGGTGAAGTTGTGCCGGAAATTCTGTGTTTGAAGCTCAAATTGAAAGAAAATAATTCATGATGTCATTTCTCCCTTTTCCTTTACTTGTTTGTCATGAAGAAAAGTGACACGTTGACAATGAAAAGAGTTAAACCCACTGAGATCCTGTCCTCCCAGGTCAATTTTGACTCAGGAGGACAAAAGTCCACAGATGCTATAAATTTTTAATAAAACACCCAAAATTCAATGAAAGTAGTGATCATTACTTTAACTTGCAAAGTGTGTGGTATGGAACCATCCATGTGATATTCAGGCAATTAGATGAAAGAAATCCATATTTCTGATATAAAATATTAGAAAACGGGTCAAATGTGACCCGAGGACGACAGGAGGGTTAAAAAAAGTTTATGATCGACCAGAACTAGTTTGTATAATCGTCCAAGTTGGAAATAAAAAGTGTTCAAATGTTTCACTGCTACAGTTTGTACATCATAGTATTTATGGTTTAGTGTTCAGTGTATTATTTAGTTTAGTCACGTTTCAGTTCCTAATTGAATTGAATCAGGATTTTTAAGTCTCTTTCCTCTTTTATTCAAATACAAATACAAATATTTTGCTGCCTCAACAAATACAAATACAAATACAAATACTGAGATCTCTGCACATCCCTATGAGATACTCATCAGATTGTCTCAGAGCGAGAGATTCCTGCCACTAATCTACCGATATATATATATAATAATATAACCTCATTATCTCTCCAACATATCAACAACACAGAATCCGTTCAGCCCTCTGAAGCCTCGTTTCTTCTTCAGCCTCCAGAGAATCGTCCTGAAACCGAAGTGAAAATGACCAAAGTTGGAGTTGTTGGAGGTTTTTTTTTTTTTTTCCACATGATAAACAGCGTTCTCATTATGTCCGACTGGATCTTCTTCTCTGTTTCTGTTGGACTCAACAGCAGAGTGAAGATGACTCACATCAAAGAGACAGTCAAGGAAATGTTAACGCCTGACTCATCATCTGCACTGATGGCACACATCACTGTGTGTGTGTGTGTGTGTGTGTGTGTGTGTGTGTGTGTGTGTGTGTGTGTGTAGATGGTACAGATATAAGTAGAGGCTCCAGACGCTCCTTTTAAGAGAAAGTCTTACTTTAGTAAACGAGTCTTATCAAGTGTTAAACGTAAAAGTACATTTAGTTTTTGCATCTTTCTCTCTGGTTCATTTTCAGATTAAAAGTTAATATCTTTAGATTTTAATGCCGTCAGATCAGCTGACAGACAGACAGATTGGAGAAAGGAGAGAAGAAGCTGATATTTGTTACTTTACATTTTAGCAAATAGTTTCCATTAAAAGTGCTGAATCAGCTGTTATCACTTCCTGTTTGCAGACAGACGAGTATCTCTGCGTTACCTGATACTGAGCTCTGGAGCGACGGGGAGCATCTTTTTATCTGTGACGGACACCGGAGACGATGATGTCATCAGGAAGTGGAAGCTCAGTCGCTGCTAAAAGCATCAGTGGGACAAACTACAATAACAACTCCGGCTATCAGGTAAATAAAGTGCACATCAGTAGTGATCAGCCAGCTCCATAAAGAAAATATGTTTCCCTGTTTAATGTGGAACTTGACTTGAGCTCCGTCCAACACCAACCAGAGCCAGACCAGCATCACCTGCAGCCAAAAAACCTCGAAACTAAAACCAGACAGCAGCAGCGTCCGCTTACTTTTGGCCGTATAGTGTCATCACATCCTTCACACATTTCATAAAAGTCTGAACTTGTTGTATTTATCTTTGTTTTACTTGCTGTCTTTGTTTGAAATAAAGTGAAAAGATCCTCTAAACTCTCTGCAGCTGCAGATTCAACCTGCGACTTCAAAAAAAAACCTGCATGTGAACTCGACCCCGGCGTGACGTGACTCAGGAGACCGAAGACGAGCCGCTGAGTCGACTTCTGGACTCAAGACGGAGGAAAACGAGCCTCACAGTGACGCAGCAGCGGCGGCAGCGGACTGCTCTCTCTCTCTCTCTCTCTCTCTCTCTCTCTCTCTCCGTCCGTCCGTCTGCTCGTACTGTTTATTTCATCAGCCAGTCGCTGGACGCTGCAACCAGGAGCTGCTGTTGCGTTTCAAACAAGAAAACAGGAAGCTGACAGAGGTTTGGTGAAGATGATGGAGGAGGAGGAGCTGACGTGTCTGTGAGATTTTACACCAACTGTAAAAGTTTTATCTAGTCTGAGCAAAAGAAAACTGGCAAGAAAAGAGAAGTTACTCCTTCATAAAGCGCCTTTAATCAGCATGTTTTATACTGATAATGAATCAACTGACAAATTCTCATCATCTGCAGATTTACAGAGCGTTTTTTTTGGCCTAGTTTTGGTTTATTCTGCCGTCCTAGTGGGTGAAACTAAAACTGGGACTGAAAGGGAAGAAGATTCGCCACCGTGGAAGAATCGTGACACGAAGATGATACAGGAAATGTTTCCAGGAAACGGCAGAAACACTGAGACAAGCGCTCTGAAAGGGATTAAAAAGGTTCCACTGAAACATTTATCATGAGTTTCAGGAGTTTTCGGGGGGGTTTTTCCTCCTCGTGTGAAGGAGCGGAGGAGGTTGTTTGCTGCTGGAGAAGCAGGTCAGCAGGCAGCGAGTGTGTAGTTTCAGAACTACAGCTCCCATAATGCTTTTCAGGATGTAAAAAAGGAAGTTTAACGTTGGGTTTTCAACACATATTTGTTTACATTTTTGGAAAATTAGCACCATTAAAAGTCACAGAACACACACACAAGACTAAGAGAAGGGAATAAAACATCAGCTGCATTAAGAGACGAGCTGAGAGAACGTGAGAGTGAAGGATGGACGGAGACGGGAAACCGCCGGGGAGGAAACGTTGAAACAGAGAAGTAGAAGAAGAAAACCCTCGTATGAGTCGCTCCGGAGCGGCACAGTCGACCTACGTGGTCATTTAATTATGAGGACGTGTTGCGATGACAGAGAGAGCTCCGTCCTCCCCCGAGGAGGCGACGGAGACGCTCAGACGACAGACGGGAGGATCTAAGGGTCTAATGGAGCTCAGCTCAGAGGAGGAGACGCTGAAGAGGAGCAGCACTTCATCACGAACTCAAATCCCACAGAAGAAGAAGAAGAAGAAGAAGAAGAAGAAGAGAGAAAGTCTGTCAGGGAGACTCAGAGGATCAACTCAGGAAGATGTTTGAGACAAAGAAGACGGAGAGGAGGAGGAAGAGGACGGAGGAGAAGGGATGAAGAGGAGGAAAAGACAGGATGAGAAGAGGAGCTGACTGGTGTAGAAGAAGAAGAGGAAGAAGAGGAGGAGATCAAAGACTGAAAGAAAGGAGAAGAAGAAGGTTATGACGTAGAAGGAGGGCAGAGAGGAGGAAGAGAAGAAGAGATGAGAAAACTGTGGAAAGAGGAGAAGCGATGAAGAGGAGGAAAAAGACAAGATGTTAAGAGGAGATAAAATGGTGAAGAGAGGAGGAAAGAAAGAAAAAGGAGGAAAAGAAAGTGAGGAGGAGAAGAAAGATGGAGTTTACAAAATGAGAAGAGGAGGAAGACAAGAGGAGAAGATGAGAGGAGACGACTGGATTAGACTTAAAAAGATGGAGAAACAAAAGAAGGAGCAGAAAGAAGGAGAATCAGTAGGAGAAGAGGAGGAGATGATCTGAGGAAAAGGAAGAAGAAGATGAGAGGAGACGACAGAATGAGACTTTAAAATATGGAGAAAAGAACATAAGAGGAATGTATGATGAGGAGAAGAAGAGGAGGAGGAAGAGGAGGAGGAGGAGGAGGAGGAGGAGGAGGAGGAGGAAGAGGAGGAGGAGGAGGTGACAGGGAGACAACAAGAGGAGGAGACGGATGTGTGAGGAGGTGAAACGTTAAATGTTGTAAAACCTCCTCCGTTCAGAGAGGAGCAGAGAGGAGCGCCGACAGGCATCACACACACACACACACACACAGGAAGAGGCTGCAGGCTGTGTGTGTGTGTGTGTGTGTGTGTGAGTGTGTGTGTGTGTGTGTGTGTGTGTGTGTGAGTGTGTGATGCAAGCCTGCCGGGCTCTGCTGTAATCGAGGCCGGATGGACATCGGGGCTAAAAGTTGCAGCAACCCTGCAGGCTGTGATGTATAAAACACACACACACACTCACACACACACACACACACACACACTCACACACACTCACACACACACACTCACACACACACACACACACACACACACTCACACACACACACACACACACACACACACACACACACACTCACACACACACACACACACACACACACACACCCATGGGTCGGGGGGGGTCGGGGGGGGGGGTTTGTGTGTGTTTCTCGTCTTTGTTCTGCTTCATTATTTTCTGGATCTTGATGTAACTTTTTTTCTTTCTTCACTCGTTCACCTCCTCATCCTCTCTTCTTCTCCTCTTTCATCCTTCACTTTTTGGTCCATCCTCTCCTCCTCCTCCTCCTCCTCTTCCTCGTTTCATCATTCTGTTTCCTCCCTCCCTCTCCTTCTTTTTCCTGCTTTTTTACTAATCATTTTGGATCTCCTCTCCCTCCTCCTCCTCACGCTCTTCATCGTTTCTCTCTTCCTCCTTTTTCTTTCCTTCATACTTCAAATGTTCATCCTCCTCATGTTACTCTATCGTTCTCTCTTATATCTGCTTCCTCCTTCTCCTCTTCCTCCATCAACGCTGCTCCTATTTTCTCCTCTTCTTTCTTCTCTTTCACCTCCTTCTCTTCATCCTCCTTTTACCTCCTCGTTTTCACAATATTAAAACTCCTTCCTTTCATCCTTCCTCCACCTCCTTTTTCCATCTCTCGTTCATCTTTTTTCCTCCCTTTTCTCCTCGTTGTCTCTTCTTCTTCTCCTAACTACACTTTCTCCTCCTCCTCTTCCTGTTTATCCTTCCTCTTATTCCTCGTCCTCCTCTTTCTCTCCTCCTTCTCTCTGTTTCATCTCTCCTCTCCTCTGACTTTTTCTCTCCTTTTCCTGTCTTCATACATCTTCATCTTCTCCTCCTCTTCACCTCTGACATGTTCATCCCTCCTTCAGGTAAACTGGGAGAAGACAGGAAACCAGGAGGCTGATGGGAAACGTCTTCATCTGGAGAAACATGAGCATCATCGCTTTATAAAAAAAAAAAACTCCTCCAATCTGTCTTTCTTTTAATTTAACGTTCCAGCGAGAAAACTCCCAGCATCCTTTGTTTCTCATTAATTCACTGACTCTCTCTCTCTCTCTCTCTCTCTCTCGTCTGCTAATTACACCGCCGGAGCCTTTGATCTGTCCGTTAACCCTCCGTTAACGGAACAATTAGTCAGCAGCCATTCAGGTGAGGATTGATCCGAGCTGCCCGGCGCCTACAAGGCTTTTAATGGATTTAATTAAACTGTGTGTGTGTGTGTGTGTGTGTGTGTGTGTGTGTGTGTGTGTGTGTATGTGTGTGTGTTAACACCCAAAGGAGGATCAGAACAAAGTGAAACACAGGCCTGTGGATGCAGCGTTGTCAGGGAAACGCAATTAAAACGTGATTATACATGTGGCGATTTGTCGAAACAGAGACGGAAACTGAACGAGGCAGAAAACAGAAGCTTCATCATGTTAATTATGAAACAGTGAGTCATGAAGATCTGGTTACACAACAAACAAAACAAAACAAAACAAAACAAAACAAGAGTTGAAAGTAGGAGATAAACAACATAAATATTAGTTATTCCCAAACACTCAGGATTCATCTCAGGAGTTATTTCATGTGAGATTTGTCCAAAAAACATATTTTACTCTGTTTTCTTTCCAAACGTTTCGCTCAACTAGAGACTGAGAACAACATCTCAGCTTTTATTGTTTAAACTGAGTGGAAACAATATGAGAATATTAAAAAAAACAATCTGATCGCCAGAATAAAATGTTTGCATCTAGTGTTGTATCAAATTGTTGCAGAAAAAGGTACCAGAGTCAGAGGTCCAAGCAGCAAAGTGTTACTGCCGGCAAAAAAGGGGAGCAATCAGCACTTTTACAACGAACCAAATCACTTCGAAGGTTTTTTCTTTGTTTTTATGTCCTTGGGTCGGCTTAGGTCACACCTTATCATCCACCCTCCCTAATTTTTAACCAATTATTATGTTACTTTTATCTCCGTCACTCGTTGTTGGTCAAAACTCTTCAAAACAGGTTTTGAGCTGTTTGAGGATATGTACTGGCATATTCAACTCTACCTGATTATATCCAATTTTTATATATAAGTATTGGGAATCATTTTAGTCTTCTGGCCTTTTATTTTTTTATAAGTTTTTATTTCCTGATCTCCTCCAGAGAGTATTTTTTAAAAGGTGAAGACTTTAGCAGACCCAAGCAGAGTGACATGTAATACAAACACACTCAAATTTCTCCAGTGTATGATTATAATTCTTCTACCGTGCCTCTATATGTACATCGTGATTAAATATGGTTCATGAGATTATAACTACACCAATACAAATTGTATCACACTAGCCCTTATTGCTTATAAACTTATAAAATCAATCTGCATAGTTTAATATTGTCTTTAAGCACACCAATGACTTTTAATGAAAATACACCACACTAGAAACCTCCAGACAGACGTGGAGACCTCTGACTGTCTGGTGTTCCAGTCCCGGCTAAATATATCTTCATGTGTCTTCATGTTTTTCATATAAAAGCTTAAAAAAAAAAAAAAAACAGCCAACATGAGCTGACGCTAAAAACAACCAGCCTGATGAATTCTTAAAAAAAGCAGCTTCAGCTTAAAGTAAACTGATGGAAACACAAAATGTACATTTAGAGATAAATAAGATGAAAACAAATGAAAAGTGAAGGAGATTCACCCGTCCAGTCCGACACACACACACACAGAGCTCTGCTATAGGTCAGAGGGCAGGTGAAGCCCCGCCCACTATCTGTCAATCAACCAGCGAAGGGCCAAAAGCCGCCGAGCGTCACACAGAGATCACATGAGGAGATCAGGAGGAGGTCAGGAGGATGTGAGGGTTCAGTTCCTTCTTAACTGGACAAGAAGACGCTCGATACTCATCATGACACCAACATGTCTCCCTGGAAATTACTCATTTATAATTAAACAGTTTTTTCCAGTCATGTGACCACCAGCATCCTTATTACAGTAAAGTTATTCTCAGTATTTCTAGAGAGAAGTTGAGGTTTGTTGTCAGTCGGAGCGTCTCGCAGCTGTTTGCTTTGACACCAGAGAATAAAGTTCACACCTGGAGTCTGATGTTTGTTTTCAGGTTTACACAATAAAAGCACTTTGGTTCATCTCAGTGGAAGATGAGCTTCAAGAGGAACTTGATCTTTCTGTCAATGACTGAACAAACGTAAACATAAAGATTTTTATATTCAATTCAGTTGAAGATGTTTGTGTGTTTTCATATAATTTATTTAATTAATTATATGTTTAATTCTCTGTCGGCTGCTCATACGACTCTGAATTTCAAAGTTTTTGTGAATCTTTCTGCTCAACAGAAATATTGGATTAATTAATATCATGATATATATTGATATTAATAGATATCATCAACACATCTTCTAATAATAATGTGTCAGAATATGTTAAAACATGTCTGAAAAAATAAAAAAAAACACACAAAACATCAATTCCACAACAACAAGCTGGTGAGCAATTAAGCTTCCACTGTGAAAAACTGTGTGTGTGCGTGTGTTTGTGTGTGTGTGTGCGTGTGTGAGAGAGTGTGTGTGAGTGTGTGAGTGAGTGTTTTCATGCTCAAAAGAGTGAGAGAGACAATGAGGCGTATTGAGGACATGAAGGGCATGACAAACATAGTGTCATGTCAATAAAGACACACACACACACACACACACACACACGTTTCCCTCCATCAGAACAAGCCGAGCGCTGGCTGCTGTGAGCCGTCACCCCCGAGACCCTTAACCCCCCCCACACACACACACACCTCCATGGTCCCGCCCCCCTTAGATGTGATTGGCAGGCGGGGTTAAAGGACAAAACTGTTGACTGAAAACAATGATGGAGATAGAGAGAGAGAGAGAGAGAGAGAGAGAGAGAGAGAGAGAGAGAGAGAGAGAGAGAGAGAGAGACAGAGAGAGAGAGAGCTCTACATTCCTGGACTCATATTAAAACATCTCTCCTTCTCCTACAGAGCTCTGCGCTGCCAGCAGCTGAAGGAAGGTTCCTCTCTGCCTGCTGGTCCTGAAGCTGAACGAACCATAAACCACTCAGGTCTTTACTCAGTCAGGTCTCAACTAGACCAAACCAAGTTATGATGAAAGAAAAAGAAAAACACAGAAATGATTGGACAGAACTAACGAAATGTTATAAATAAACATACGTAACCCTGAACAGGGGTTAGACTGCAGCATCCTCCCTGACAGACTGACCTGCTGCTCAGAGAGGAGACGTCGTGTTCTTGTGATGACATCATATCTGATCGTAGACTTAACGAAGTAGGAATAAAAGTAAAAAACATCACGTTAAAGCTAAAGACACGGAGTCAGAAACACCACATCTATTAGATATCTATCTATTAGACTGGAATAATATGATTTGGTTCATTCGTTTGTTGTTGTTGTTTCTATGATCGTTTTCTTTATTCTCTGGTGTTTTGAATGTTTTTGGCTTTGATTTGATTGATAAAGTTTAGTGTCAGGACTAGAAAACGTCATCAGACGCCCTTTTCAAACACTGAATGGTTTTTATTTGTGTTGTTTACTGAAAGTTTGCTGTTATTATTATTTGTTTTGTTTCGCTGCCTATTTATTCTACTTTATTTTAACATGTTCGAAATAAAAAAACATCAATCAATAGTTTATTTCATTTTGTTTTAAATTGTCCAAGAAAAGCAACGAGGAAGACCAAACTGCACAGCGAGGAATCATCATCATCATCATCATCATCATCATCATCATCATCACAATGTGTCTGATGAAGAGAATCACACAGATTCAGCTTCACATGCTGTTTATCACTATTACAGCTCTGGATTGTGATGATTAATCCTCCTGCTGACTCACAGCTGCTGCTCACTTTCATAAAACTAAATATAATCAGATGAAGACAGACGACACGTTTCCTCTTGTTTATCTGTCGGATTGAACTAAACAACAGAATTAAACACCGTCCGCCTGTTACACTCCGACTCTCAACATCCATCTGTTGCAGGATGCTGTCCGGAGTCGTCTCTCTCTCTCTCTCTCTCTCCTGGGGCTCCGCAGGGCTCCGTGACGGGTTCCCTGCAGGATTAACGAACCAGGCACATGTGGTGGGATTTAAAGGCCTGCAGAGTGTCATAAACCCATTTTATTAATTATTAACGCTAACAGTCAGCTGTCAGGATGGAAAATTCATCTGTCTTGAATTATTTTGACTTTTAAATGTTAATTTATCGAATCTCACCCTGATAATCTTTCACTAAAATTAAACTAATGATTAATTTAGACACGAGAACCATCTGATCTCCATGCTTTAGTTTATGCATCCTGTCCTCTACGGTGGCCCTGAAGTGCAGATCACAACGACAAATAACAAAACACAACAGCAAACAACGTTAAATTCTACTGGAGAAGGGAAGTACCTGCTATCGACAGAGCTTGTTGCTGATTGGACGGACGCACAGTGGGAATGCTAAAGCGATTAGCATCATACTCCGGGAGATATAGTTCAATAAAATCACAGTTTCAGGTGGTTTAACCTAGTTTGTTAGTTGATTAGTCAAGCTTTCTAAGTCGGGTCAATTTGATCGACAAAGCTTGTTGCTGATTGGACGGACGCACTGTTCGTCTTTTTAACAGGAAGGAAGCGCGTTTTAAATAAAAACACAAAATTTCTAACCTGTTTTTGTTAGTTAGTGGATTAGTCAAGCTCTCAAAGTCGGGTCCATTTGATAGATTTAGTATTTTATTCCGTATCAGCAAAATGTTTTAGTGAATGAATAGAAAATAAAGTGGTACTTGAGCTGATAGTGAGCTGTCAATCAAACGTGATCTGGACACGCCCACACAGTCCTGAGAAATGCTTTGAGCAGCCAAATGAGCTGTTTTTGAACTCAGTTTTCTAATAGTTATGAATGTTTACATTCAGATTCTTGTGGATGCTTAATGAGACACTTAACTTTGATATCATATATTCATTTTTATGATTTCAAGCCACGTTTCCAGAGGCTTTAATGCTTATAACGAATAACATATTTGTATTCGAGCCCTAATGTCTACACACTAGTGGCCACGACACACAAAGATCCTCTCTCTCTCTCTCTCTCTCTTTATATCCAACCTCGCAGCCCTTCAACATCAACCCGTCATGTCTGTGTGCAGTAAACATGAACCTCTCCACCTCTCTCCAGCTTTGTCTTTGCTCTTTAAATGTCGCGGGGCCCTCTCCCGCCGCAGAAAGAGACCTCCACCTCGCCGCTGAAGGGGCCAATTAAGCCGACAACGAGGGCTAAAGAGCGGCCACAATGAGTCTATTCAGCGGCTCTGACAGGCGCCTTCCACTCAGTGCGTCGCTGCTTTTGTTTCACGGAGGGGCCGAGGTGTCGCCGCTCCGCCTGATCTGTGGGTGTCGTCGGTTGTGTTGTGGGTCCTCGGAGGCGAGCGGGAGCGCGGCCTTTGTGTTTTGTTTGTGTGTTTGGAGGGTTTGATTGACAGCGATTATGGGAGGGTTCACAGGAGGGCGAGAGTAGAAATGTAGAAACTCAGATATAAATAAATGAACAAATACGCAGAAGTAAACATACACAACAGGTGTGTTGACAGACTGACACATCAATGGGTTTAATGATCTTTAAACACTCGAGCGGAGTCTCACTCTGTTGTTGTTTTTCAGAGCTGAATCTCACTGAGTCTTTCTGCAATTAGACAGCAGCTTCATTTGCACATGAAATGATGCAGCGTCTCCTGTCAGCGCTGACGAGGGCGAGACTGTTGTCTAACGGCGCTGTGAGGAGCGACGTGTTGTTCTCATGAGCGTTTAGAGCCGTTAAAACGTGAGAACGGCAGCGTCGATGTCGGTTCATCGGTTGACGGCGGATAAAACGTCATTATGTCTTATTCTATCAACTCAGATGTTGCTTCTGCTGATCAGTTCTGGTTCTCATCTGTTCCTGGATCAATCAAAAAAAGGAACCAAAATAAATAAAAGAAACTAAAACATGTCAACACGTCTACGTCTACAACATCTACACTACAAGAAACAAACTCTCTGTCTGCAGAGTTCAACTTTTAACTTCCTTTTACTTCAACACAAATCTGCAAAAGCCAACTGTTGGCTTTTATTGTGAAGCAGCTACAACTTCCTGTACCGTCATGTGAAGAGTCATCAGCTGAAATATAGAAACTGATATCAGCCTCAAAGTCCAGTAGGGTATTATTTATTTATTTATTTATGATTATATCATCTACACCTATTCACAAAGCCTGCGTCAATAACTTCCACACAGACGACCTTCATCTTCATCCACAGTGATGAAGCCAAACATTCACTGTCAGTGTCGATGTGTTCAGTTAATAACAGCGGCGGCCATTTTTTTCAACTGGCTCGGTAAATATCTTAGTCATAATTTAAACAAAACAGTTGTTTATCAGCTAAAATATTGTGACCAGATGTTTTAACCTCTCAAATATTGATATCAGCCTCAGAGATTCAGCAGCTATTGATTAGGCTGCTGGTAGCTCAGTTAGCTCGCTAGCTAACTTGCTAACCTTCTTATTTTTCACAGGACAGTTGATGTTTGGGACAGTTCTGAGCAAATCACATGACATCAAAATGGTTTTATGAATCAATATTTTAAAAACAGTCAACAAGACTCACATTAGCAGTAAAATCAGACAGTGATTGTTGTGTTTAGTTGTTGACAATCTGAGAGAAGTTGAGGGTTGTTGTTTAGCAGCTAGCGGTCATTAGAGGAACTGCAGCTGAAGTTTTCCACATGTTGGAGGAAGGAAGGAAAAAAGATGGCGGGACGAAGAGAGAGAGAGAGAGAGAGGACAGACGGAGGGCAGACGGAGGGAGTAAAAGAAAGACAGCAGAAGAAGAGAAGCGGGAGTTTTGGCCTTTTAATGAGGCGTGAAAATGTTATCAGTGACAGGACTAATTATTTCCTCCGCTTCGTTAAGACGCGGCGCTAATCCTGTTAGCATGGAAGAAGAGGAGGAGGACGAATAGAGGGATGAGAGAGGATGAGAGGAAGAAGAAGAAATGTTACGAAGGGTAAAAATGAATGAAGGATGGAGAGGGGGAAGGGTAACTGTTGAAAAGATGGAGGACAAATTGATGGATGGGTGAATGAAGAAGGGATAGAAGATGAGATGAAGAGATACCAAACAAATGAAAGAGAGAGAGAGGAAGAAATGGAGGATGGATGAAGAGATGGAAAGAAAAGATGAACGGATGGAAGGAAGGAATAAAAGAGGAAGAAAAGAGGAGACTGAGAAATAAAAGGAAGATATAGAGGAAGAAAGATGGAGAGACTGTAGAAAATTATAAAGAAGATGAATGGATGAAGAATGATGGAGGGATGAAGATAAATGGAGGGATGGAAAAAATATTCCAGGGTGAAAGAAAGAAAGAGCAGAGGAAGAAATATGAAGGGACGAAGGGAGATGGAGGGATGAAAGAAAGATGGAGGGAAACGAGAAATGGAAAGAGATGGTAGGATGGAGGAAGATGGAGAGATGGATACAAGACTGGAGAAAAGAATGGAAGATGGAAGTATGGAGGGAGAATGAGGAATGGAAGAAAGATGGAGGGATGAAAGATGATAGAGGGATGGATACAGAGATGGAAGAAAGATAGAGAGATAAAGGGGGAGGAAGGGATGAAAGTAAGATGAAGGAACAGAGGAAAAATGAAGGGACAAAAGGAGATGGAGGGATGAAATAAGAAGGGTGGAAGGATGGAGGGAGGTTGAGGGATGAAAGAAGATGCAGGGATGGGAAGGAAGAAAGATGGAGGGATGAAGGGAGACAAGAAAAGGAAAGATGGAGGAAGATGGAGAGACTGATACAAGACTGGAGAAAAGAGTGGAAGATGGAAGTATGGAAGGAGATCGAGGAATGGAAGAAAGATGGAAAGAAAAAGGAAGAGAGAGATAAAGGGAGAGGAAGAGATGAAAGAAAGATGGAGAGACAGAAGAAAAACAAAGGGATAAAAGGAGATGGAGAGATGAAATAAAAGGATGGAGGGATAAAGGACAGTAGTATCTTTTGATGCCGGACTAACAGAGTCTCTTCTTCCTCCACTCGTTTATTTTCCAATTAGTGAAGCAGGAAGTCGTTAGCGGCGCCACGGCAACGCTTCCTGTTCTCCTGATTAGTGCCAAATCTGCATTTTTTAAATTTTTTTTTATCATGTTTTCTTTTTATGTCTGCTGAGTTTCTTCTGATCTTTGAGCTTTATGGAGACAAATTGGGTGTTAAGAGAGAGAGAGTGTCACTGTGCTGCGACACACGCACACACACACACACACACACACACACACACACACGCACG